>NW_022680398.1:0-34775 GCF_004115265.2 Rhinolophus ferrumequinum
AGGGTAAATCTTACCACATGGTAAATCCCACCATGCCAACAGTAATGAAAGCTCAACTACAATAGGAGGGCACACACAACCTACACAAGGGACACACCTGGAGGCCTGGCATAGGAGATCAGGAAGACTGGGCCACTGGGCCCCATAGGGCACATACCACATAAGGCCACATGGCCAAGACTGGGAAACATAAATGATCTATTAATACACAGAAAACAGATAGGTAGCCAAAATGTGGAAACAAAGATACATGTCCCAGTTGAAAGAACAGGAGAAAACTCCAGAAAAAGAACTAAATGAAATGGAGGCAAGCAACCTACCAGATACATAGTTCAAAGCAATGGTTATAAGGATGCCCAATGAACTAAGGTGAAGAATAGATGAATTCAATAAAAACACAAACAAAGAAATAGTAAACATAAGAAAGTGACATAGAATTCATAAAAAAGAACCAGTCTGAAATGAAAAATACAATAATTGAAATGAAGAATACACTAGTAGAAATCAACAGCAGATCAGATGAAGCAGAGGATCAAATCAGTGATGTGGAAGACAAGGTAGAAGAAAACACCCTATAGGAACACCAAACACAAAAAAGCATTTTAAAAAAAATGAGGATAGATTAAGAATCCTCTGGTACAACATCAAGTGTAACAATATTCAGTTCATAAAAGTACCAGAAGAGAGAGAGCAAGGGATTGAGCACCTATTTGAAGAAATAATGACTGAAAATTTCCCTAACCTGGTGAAGGAAATAGATATACAAGTCCAGGAAGCACAGAGTCCCAAATAAGATGAACTCAAAGAGGCCCATACGAAGATATGCCATAATAAAAATGGCAAAGGTTTAAGAGAAAAGAGAATACTAATAGCAGCAAGAGAATAGCAGGTACTTACTTACAAGGGAGCTCCCACAACACTGTCAGCTGATTTCTCAACAGAAACTTTGCAGGCCAGAAGGGATTGGCACAAAATATTGAAAGTGATGAAAAGCAAGGAACTACAACCAAGACTACTCTACCCAGGAAGGCTATCAATTAATATTGAAAGAGAGATAAAGAGCATCCCAGACAAGAAAAGCTAAAGGAGTTCATCACCAAACCAGTATTACAAGAAATGTTAAAGGGACTTCTTTAAGAAGAAGGGGAAGAGGGGAAAGAACATAAATATGCATAATAAAATAGCAATAACAATATACCTATCAATGATCACTTTAGAGGTTTAATGTATTAAATGCTCCATTCAAAAGATATAGGGTAATTGAATGGAAAAAAAAAAAACAAAACAAAAAATAGACCCACACATATTCTCTCTATAAGAGACCCACTGCAGACCAGAAAACACACAGACTGAAAGTAAAAGGACAGTAAAAGATATTTTATGCCAATGGAAATGAAAAGAAAAATGTTAAAGTAGCAATACTTATATAAGACAAAATAGACTTTAAAGCAAAGGTTATAATAAGAGACAAAGAAGGACATTATATAATGATAAAGGGACCAATCCATTAAGAGGATATTATCCTTGTAAACATCTATGCACCCAACATAGGAGCCCCTAAATATATAATGCAAATATTGACTGACATAAATGGAGAGATCAACAGTAATACAATCATAGTAGGGGACTTTAACACATCATTGACACCAATGGATAGATCTTCCAGACAGAAAATCAATAAAGAAACAGCGGCCTTAAGTAACACACAAGACCAGATGGATTTAACTGACATTTTTAGAGCATTTCACTCCAAAGCAGCAGAATATACATTCTTTTCAAGTGCATATGGAATATTTTCCAAGCTATACCACAAAACAAGTCTCAATAAATTTAAGATTTAAATCTTATTAAGTGACTTCTCTGATCACAATGGAATGAAACTAGAAATCAATTACAACAAAAAGCTGAAAAACATACAACACATGGAGGCTAAATAATGTGCTACTAAATAATGAATGGGTTAACATGAGATCAAGAAAGAAATCAAAAGGTGCCTTGAGACAAACGACAATGTGAAAACAAAATGATCCAAAATCTATGCAACATAGCGAAAGCAGTGCTATGAGGGAAATTCATAGCAATACAGGGCTACCTTAAAAAAGAAAGAGAGAGAGAGAGAGAGAGAGAGAGAGAGAGAGAGAGAGAGAAAGAAAGGAAGGAAGGAAGGAAGGAAGGAAGGAAGGAAGGAAGGAAGAAGAAATAAAATATCATATAAACAATCTAAACTTATAATTAGAAAAACTAGAAAAAGAACAGCAAACCAAAGCACGTGAGCAAAAGGAAGGAAATCATAAAGATCACAATGGAAATAAATGAAATAGAGTCTAAAAAAAAACAATAGAAAAGATCAATGAATCTAAAAGCTGGTTGTTTGAAAAAATAAGCAAAATTGATAAATCTTTAACCAGAATCATCAAGAAACTACAAGAGAGAACCCAAATAAAAAAAAACATCAGAATGAAAGAGGAGAAATGACAACATACAACACATAAATACCAAGAACTATAGAAAAATACTGTGAACAATTATATGCCATCAAATCGGACATTTGGAAGAAATGGATAAATGCCTAGAAACATGCAATCTTCCAAGACAGAATCAAGAAGAAACAGTAAATCTGAAAGGACCGATTAACACAAATGAAATTGAATCAGCAATTATTAACTCTCCAACAGACAAAAGTTCTGGAACAGATGGCTTCACAGGTGAATTTTACCAAACATTCAAAAAGAATTACACCTAACCCTTCTCAAACTACTCCAAAAAATTGAAGGGTAGGAAAAGGCTCCCAAGCTCATTTTATGAGGCCACATGGCCCTGATTCCAAAACCAGACAAAGACATTACAAAAAAAGAGAAAATTATGGGCTAACATCTCTTATGAACTTAGATGCAAAAGTCCTCAAACAAATATAGCAACTGAACACAGCAATATATTACAAATAGCACACAGCATGATCAAGTGTGATTTATTCCTGAGGTGCAAGGTTAATTCATATCTGCAAATCAATTAGCATGATACACCGCATAAACAAAATGAAAAATAAAAATCATATGATCATATCAATAGATGCAGAAAAAGTATTTGGCAAAATCCAGCATCCATGTAAAATAAATCTCTCACCAAAGTTGGGATACAGAAAACCATTACTCAGCATAATACAGGCAATATATGACAAACGCATAACTAACCTCATACTCAGTGGTGAAAAGCTAAAAGTGTTTTCCTTAGAATCATGAATAAGGCATGGATGTTGCCTTTCACCACTTTTATTCAACATAGTATTGGAAAAACCCAGCCACATCAATCAGACAAGAAAGAGAAATAAGACATCCAAATTGGAGAGGAGGAAGTAAAACTGTCATTATTTGCACATGACATGATATTGTATATAGAGAACCCTAAAGATTTCACCAAAACATTATTAGAACTGATTAATGAATTCAGAAAAGCAGCAGGATACATAAATTAATATTCAGAGATTTGTTGCATTTTTATAAACCAATACTGAACTATCAGAAAGTGAAACAACAACACTAAAAGTACAACATAACTTATAATTGCATCAAAAGAATAAAATACCTAGTAATAAATTTAACTGAAGAAGTAAAAGTCATGTACTCAGAAAATTATTAACACACTGAAGAAAGAAATTGAAGAAGATACAAATAAATGGAGGCATGTAACGTGCTCATGGATAGGAAGAATTAATATAGTTTAAAATGTCCATACTACTCAAAGCAATTTATAGATTCAATGCAATCCCTACCAAAACACTGATGACATTTTTCACAGAACTAGAACCACTAATTCTAAAATTTGTATAGTACCACAAAAGACACCAAATAGCCACATCAATCTTGAGAAAGAAGAACAAAGATGGAGGAATCACATTACTTGATATCACATTAATTGAAACTATACTACAAGGCTATAATAATCAAAACAGCACGGTACTGGTATAAAAACAGACACATAGATCAATGGAACCGAATAGAGAACCCAGAAAAAAATCCACACCAATATGCTCATTTAGTCTATGACAAAGGAGGCAAGGATATACAATGGAGTCTTTTCAATAAATGGTTTTGGGAAAACTGGACTGGTACATGCAAAAAATGAAACTGGACCATTATCTTATACCATATACAAGACTAAACTCAAAAGGGATTAGACTTAAATGTAAGACATGAAACCATAAAATTCTTAGAAGAAATCATAGGCAGTAAACTCTCTGACATTGTTCTCAGTAATTATTTTCCTGATATATCTCCTTGGGAAAGGGAAACAAAAGAAAATGTAAACAAATGGGACTACATCAAACTAAAGAGTATTTGCACAGTAAGCCATCAACAAAATGAAAAAACAACCCACTAAATGGGAGATGATATTCACCAATGATACATCTGATAATGAGTTAATACACAAAATTTATAAAGAACCCATACAATTCAATACCAAAATAGCAAACAATCCAATTAAAAAATGGGCAGAGGACCTAAATAGACATTTCTCCAAAGAGGACATACACATGTCCAATAGATATATAAAAATATGCTCAATGTCACTAATCATCAGAGAAATGCAAATTAGAATCACAATGAGATATTACCTCACACCTGTCAAAATGGTTATCATAAATAAATCAACCAACAATAAGTGTTGACAAAGATGTGGAGAAAAGGGAACCCTCATGCACTCTTGGTGGGATTGCAAATTGGTGCAACCACTATGGACAATGTTTTGGAGGTCCCTCACAAAATGAAAAATAGAACTACCTCATGCCCCAGCAATTACCCTTCTGAGCATTTATCCAAAGAAATCCAAAACACTAATTTGAAAAAAATATATGCATCTCAGTGTTAACTGCAGTGCTATTTACAATAGCCAAGATATGAATGCAATCTAAGTGCCCATCAACAGATGATTGGATAAAGAAGTGGTACATATACAATGGAATATTACTCGGCCATAAAAAAGAATGAAATTTTACCATTTACAAAAATATGGATCAACTTGGAGGGAATTATGCTAAGTAAAATAAATCAGACAGGGAAAGTCAAATACCATATGATTTCACTTATATATGGAATTTAAAGAACAACGTAAACAAAACAGAAACAACTCATAGATACAGAGAATAAATTGATGGTTGCCATACTGGAAAAGTTTGGAGGGCTTGGTGAAAAGGGTGAAGAGATTAAGAAGTACAAATTGGTAGTTATAAAATAGTTACAGGGATTTAAAATAAAGCATTGGGAATATAGTCAATAATATCCTAATAATTACGCATAGTGACAAGTAGATACTAGATTAATCGGTGGGATCACTTTGGAAATTATATAAAAGTCTAAACACTATGCTTTACACCTGAAATTAATATAAAAATATTATTGAATGTCAACTGTAATTGGGAAATAAAAATTACAAAAGAGTCCATGGAATATTTCATATAGAGTAATATTTATGATATCATCTTTGCCAAGGACTGTTTACATTATTATTGAAAAAATTCATAAATTATAATGTCATGTCTTTTGAAAAAGGTACATGATGAAATATGAAATGGCGCTCTATCTGGTTAAAAAGTAATAAGACTGCTTTGGGTCACCTATGCAATGACTTGAAAGGAAGTTCCAAATGAATTATTTTAAAAAATATTTCAGTATACTTGCATAAAAAAGTCTCAGTATTTCCATTATATTTGACCAAAATATACCATATTCATAATAGGTGCTGAATAAGTACGTGCGGAATAAAAGGATGACTTCATATTCAGGTCTTGGAAAATAAAATCAAGACTTTATTGGTGATATCACAGCTCACTCTGTTTATCCTCTGTCTTCACTGCATACCTATAACTAGTAATAGTACTAGTGTTTTACTGGTGGACATAAATAAACCATTCATTGGTGTTCCATGACACTTCACAGAAGAAAAATACATTACTGAATTACCTGTTTCTTACATTATTATTGTTATCTTCTACATTGAATATAGTATGGTTGTTTGCAAATCACTCAGAACCATATAAAATAATATTAGGGCTGATTTATTCATTCGCATTCATTGTAATTTCCACAGTTGAACTAAAAACCTTTTTTCTGGGTGATATTTATATCTGCTTACTTGTTCTATTGAATTTACAAAATACATTAACTGTGATTTGAGGCAAAGTGAAGTTGAGACTTCCGCCAGTCAATTATTTAAGAAGCCTTTATTGATTTCTCACACAATCATATGTATACCACTGTGCTAGGTGAGGTGTAACCAAACAAACAACTAAGAAAACAAATAGATGAAAATTCTCTAATTCATGATCTCAAACATCAATGAGCAATGAGTTATCTACCTTACTCAGATGAGAAAACATAACATATATACACCATTAGAATACAGTAAAGTAGAATGGTACAGATAGTGAAATTATTTTTTCCTGTTTAATTTTTAAAAATTGTTTATATTATTAGTTTCTGGTGTACAAAACAATCTAATAGTTGGATATTTACACCCCTCACAAAGTGACAACCCCCTCCCTCAATCTAGTATCCCTCCAACATCGCACATAGCTGCCACATTTCCACTGACCCCATTCCCTGTGCTGCACTTCACATCCTGTGACTATATATATATATATATATATAAATATATATATATATGTATATAATATATATTTATATATATAAATATATATAGTTATAAATATATATAATATATTATATATTATGTATAAATTATATATATATAATTATATATATATTTTATATATAATATATATATAATTATATATAACTATATATATAAACTATATATATATATATATATATATATATATATATATATATATATATATAAACCACAGTCGACAACCATCACTATTCAGCTTCAGCTTCAGGTGCACACTGCAGCAGTCAGGCACCTACAGCATCCATGAAGTGGTCTCCCCAGTAAGACAACGGTCCATCAGATACCCTACGAAAACTTTACGTTACTGATTATACTCCCCAAACTATCCTTTGCACCCCTGCGGCAATTTTGTGATTACCGATTGTGCCTTCTATTCCCCTCACCCTCTCTCCCATCCCCACCCCCCATCTAGCAACCCTCAGTTTTTTCTCTATATCCCTGAGACTGTTTCTGATTAGCCAGTTCCTTTATTCTATTCTTTAGATTCCATATGTATGTTAGATCATATGGTATTTGTCTTTCTCCTACTGACTTATTTCACTTAGCATAATGTTCTCTAGGTCCATCCATATCGTTGCAAACGGTAAGATTTCATTCTTCTTTATGGCTGAGTAACAATCCATTGTATAAATGTACCAGAGCTTATTAATCCAGTCATCTACCAATGGGCATTTTGGTTGTTTCCAAGTTTGGACTATTGTAAATACTGCTGCAATAAACATAAGGGTGCATATATTTTTTTGAATTAGTGTCTTGGATTTCTCTGGATAGCTACCGAGGAATGGAACTGCTGGGTCATAAGGTAGTTCCATTTCCAGTTTTTTGAGATATCTCCATACTGATTTCCATAGTGGCTGCACCAATCTGCAATCCTACCAGGAGTACACGAGGGATCCCTTTTCTTCACATCCTCGCCAGCACTTGTTTGTTGATTTATTGATAGCCATTCTGACTAGGTGGAATCTCATTGTGATTTTTATTTGCATTTCTCTAATGATTAGTGAAGTTGAGCTTTTTTCATATGTCTGTTGGCCACCTGTATGTCCTCTTTAGAAAAATGTCTCTTCATGTCCTCTACCCATTTTTTAATTGGGTCATTTGTTTTTAGGTGTTGAGCTGAATGAATGTTTTAATAAATTTTGGATATTAACCTCTTATCAGATGTGTCATTGAAAATATCTTCTCCCATTCAGTAGGATGCCTTTTCTTTTATTGATTGCTTTCTTTGCTGTGAAAAAAACTTTTTAGTTTGATGTAACCCCATAAGTTTATTTTTTTCTTATTTCCCTTTCCCGAGGGAATATATCAATAAAACTATTATTAAGGGTAATGTCTGCAAAGTTTCTTCCTATATTTTCTTGTAGAAGTTTTATGGTTTCAGATTTTACATTGAAGTCTTTAATCCACTTTGAATTATTCTTGTACATGATATAAGGAGGTGGTCCAGCTTGATTTTTTTGCATGTGTCTGTCCAGGTTTCCCAGCACCATTTATTGAATAGACTGTCTTTACCCCAGTGTAAATTCTTGCTTCCATTGTCATAGATTAAATGACCATATGGGCATGGCTTTATTTCTGGACTCCTATTCTGTTCCATTGATCTATGTGTCTGTTTTTATGCCAGTACCATGCTGTTTTGATTACTGTAGCCTTGTAGTATAATTTGATGTCAGGTATTGTTATACCTCCCACTTTGTTCTTATTTCTCAAGATTGCTGAGGCTACCCGGGGTTTTTTACGGTTCCATGTAAATTTTAGGATTATATGTTCTATTTCTGTGAAAAACGTTGTTGGTAGTTTGATAGGAATTGTGTTGAATCTGTATATTGCCTTAGGCAGTATGGACATTTTAACTATATTAATTCCTCCTATCCATGACCATGGTATATGTTTCCATCTATTTGTATCTTCTTTAATATCTCTCTTCAGTGTCTTATAATATTCTGAGTATAGGTCTTTTACCTCTTTGGTTAAATTTATTCCTAAGTATTTTATAGTTTTTGAAACAACTGTAAATAGGACTGTTTTCTTAATTTCTTCTTCTGATAGTTTATTATTGGTGTATACAAATGCAACTGATTTCTGAATATTAATTTTGTATCCTGCTACTTTGCTAAATTCATCTATCAGTTCTAATAGTTTTTTGGTGGAGTCTTTGGGTTTCTCTCTATATAGAATCATATCATCTACATAGAATGACAATTTGTCTTCCTCCTTACCAATTTGGATGCCTTTTATTTCTTTTCCTTGTCTGATTGCTGTGGCTAGAACTTCCAGAACTATGTTGAATAAAAGTGGTGAACGTGGGCAGCCTTGTCTTGTTCCTGATCTTAAGAGGAATGGTTTTAGCTTTTCCCCATTGATTGATTTGCAGATATTGAACCAACCTTGCATAACAGGAATGAATCCCACTTGATCTTGGTGTATGATCTTTTAAATAGTTGCTGAATTCTGTTTGTTAATATTTGTTGAGGATTTTTGCTTCTATGTTCATTAGGGATATCAGCCTGTAGTTTTCTTTTTTTGTAATGTCTCTGTCTGATTCGGGGGATCAGGGTGATAGTGGCCCATAAAAAGGGTTTGGGAGCCTTCCCTCCTTCTGGATTTTTTGGAATAGTTTGAGGAGAACAGGTGATAATTGGTTTTTTGAATGTTTTCTAAAATTCACCTGTAAAGCCATCTGGCCCAGGGCTTTTGTTTGTTGGGAGCCTGTTGATTACTGATTCAATTTCACTGGTAGTAATCAGTCTATTCAGATTTTCGTTTTCTTCTTGAGTTAGCCTTGGAAGGTTGTATGCTTCTAGAAAATTATCCATTTCTTTCAGATTGTCTAATTTGTTGGTGTAATGTTGCTCCTAGTATTTCTTAAAATTTGTTGTATTTCTGTGGTGTCCGTTGTCACTTCTCTTTCATTTCTGATTTTATTGGGTTCTCTCTTGTTTTGATGAGTTTTGCTAAAGGTTTGTCAATTCTGTTTATCTTCTCAAAAAAATAGCTCTTGGTTTCATTGATTATTTGTATCATTTTTTTGCTCTCTATTTCATTTATTTCCGCTCTGATCTTATTATCTCCTTCCTTGTACTCCATTTGGGCTTATTTTGCTGTTCTTTTGCCAGTCCCCTTAGGTGTAATGATAAACTGTTAATTTGAGATTTTCTTTTTTCGTTAGGTAGACCTGCATTGCCTATGAGTTTCCATTTTAGGACTGCTTTCACTGCATCCATAGATTTGGGTCATTGTGTTTTCATTTTCGTTTGTCTCGAGGTATCTTTTGATTACTTCCTTGATCTTATTGTGGGACCCATTCATTATTTAGTAACATGTTATTCAGATTCCATGTATTTGTGTGTCTTCCAGTTATTTTCTTGTAGTTGATTTCTAATTTCATAGCACTGTGATCAGAGAAGATGCTTGATTATGATTCCAATTTTCTTAAATTTATTGAAACTTGTTCTGAGGCCTAGCATATGATCTATCTTGGAAAATGTTCCATGTGTGCTCGAGAAGAATGTATATTCTGAAGTTTTGTGGTGAAATGCTCTGAAAATATTGATTAAATCCAATTGGTCCAATGTGTCATTTAAGGCCGCTGTTTCCATATTGATTTTCTCTCTGGAGTATCTGTCCCTTGTTGTCAGTGGTGTGTTGAAGTCTCCTACTATGATAGTGTTACTGTTGATCTCTGTCTTTATGGCAGTCAATATCTGTTTTATTTTATTTAGGTGCTTCTATGTTGGGTGCATAGAAGTTTACTAGAGTTATGTCCTCTTGTTTGGATCAATCCCTTTATCATTATGTAGTGCCCTTCTTTTTCTTTATTGTAGTCTTCATTTTAAAGCCTATTTTGTCCAAAATAAGTATTGTTACCACAGCTTTTTTCTCATTTCCATTTGCATGGAATATCTTATTCCATCCGTTTACTTTCAGTCTGTGTGTGTCTTTTGATCTGAGATGAGTCTCTTGTAAGCAGCATATGCATCCCCTGTTTTTTTATCTACTCAGACACTCTATGTCTTTTGATTGGAACATTTAATCTATTTGCATTTAAAGTGATTATTGATAGGTACATAGTTATTGCCATTTTGTTATTGTATTTCTGGTCTTCATTAGTTAGATTGTTTTCAATCTTTCTTCTGCTTAAAGAAGCCCTTTTATACATTTCCTGCAATGGTGACTTGGCGGTAATGAATTCCTTTAGCTTATTCTTTTCTGGAAGCTCTTTATGTCTCCTTCAATTTAAATGATAGTCTTGCTGGATAAAGCAATCTTGGTTGTATGCCTTTGTTTTTCATCACTTGAATACCTTCGGCCCCTCCCTTCTGGCCTGCAAAGTTTCTGTAGAAAAGTCAGGTAACAGTCTTATGGGAGCAGCCTGTAAGGAACTTGCTGTCTGTCTCTTGCAGCTTTTAGGATTCTCTCTTTGTCTTTAACCTTTGCCATTTTAACTATAATGTGTCTTGGTGTGGGTCTGTTTGGGTTCATCTTGGTTGGAACTCTCTGCACTTCCTGGGCTTGAATGTGATTTCCTACACTGTGGGGGTGGGGGGGGTTGGTCATTATTACTTCAAACTGTTCTCGATCCCTTGTTCCCTCTCTTCTCCTTCTGGTATTCCTATGATGCGCATGTTGTTGCGCTTGATGTTATCCCACAGGTCTCTTAAATTATTTTCATTGTTTTTTATTCTTTTTTTCTTTTTGTTGCTTTGCTTGGATGATCTCTGCTACCTTGTCTTCTAAATTGTTGATTCAATTCCTCTGCTTCATCTAAACTGCTGGTAATTCCTTGAGTGTGTTCTTTATTTCAGTTATTGTATTCTTTAGTTCTAATTGGTTGTTTTTTAAATGATTTCTCTGTACTTCTTTATGTTCTCACTAAGTTCCTTAAACATTCTTATCATCCGTGTTCTAAACTCTGTGCCTAATAGGTTGGTTAACTAAACTATTTCATTTAGTTCCAATTCTGGAGGTTTCTGCTATTCTTTTATTTGGAACATGTTTCTTTCTTTCCTCATTCTGGCTGACTGTGTTTGTGTTGATGTATTAGGTAGATCCCCTTGATCTCTCAGTCTTTGCAGGGTGAACTTATGTAGTATGTATCCTTTATATTTGAATTGCACAGTCTCCCTATTGTCCTGTGCATGTGTTCTAGAGGTGTCCCTTGTGTTGTGTGTATTCTCCTGTTGAAATTGGGCTTTAATTGCTTTGGCTTATCAGTAGGTGTGATTGACTCCCAGGCTGACTAGATGTGAGAATTGGCTATGCCCACAGTGTATGAGCTGCTGTGTAAGGGTTGATGCCTCAGATGAGGCTTGGCCCTTATGGGCTCTTGTGCCTGTAGAGAATTCCCTTTGGGTGTGTCACTCGTAGGTCAAACCCAGTAATGCTCTGGTTTCATCTGGAGTTGGCCTCTGCGTGTATTGATTCTTGTGCCTCTTGGGCTGGGGCCCTGATGCATGGCAATTTCAGAACAAAACAAAATCAACAAGCACAATAACAAGAGCAACAACAAAAACCAAATGCACTCACATGTAAAAACAACTGAAAACCAACACTCAACTCAAAATGAAAATATCAAAAAATACAAAATAACAAAACAAAAAAATAGCAACACTCCCCCAAAAAATTCAACACAGAAAAATGGAAAGATAGAGGAAAGTAGAGCAAGGAAAAGAAAAAGGAAAAAAAAGAGAGAGAGAGAGAAAAGGGAAAATGTGTGTGTGTATATATATATGGTAAAAATGATAATGATACCAAAATAAAAACAAAATAAAACATAAAAAAAAAAGAAACCAGCGCCAGTCTTGGCTTAAGCCCACCAAGCTATCTCCAGGCTATCCTCTGCTGTACTAAAGAGTCCTCTGCGTCTTGTGGAAGCAGAGCCGGCCACCTGGCACCCAGAAGTGACACTGGCAATGCAGTTCTAGGTGGGTGTGGTTGGTAATTTTTATAAAGTCAGTGCAGTTTCTACTCTCATCTGCACAAACACACACTGAAAGCACCATAGCCAGCCACTGGGAAGTGGGCTTCTTCCCTGTGCACAGGTTTCCTGGATCTGAGGACACTTCTTCTATTGGGGGGTGAGGAGGGCGTGAGATTTCTGAGCTGCTGAAAACCCAGAGTTGCCTCTGCCCACCCCCCTCCCCCCGCCTCCCACTGCTGACCCCTGCATGTGTCTCACCTGCCAGAAAATGCGAGGGCTGTTTAAGCCGGTGTCTTTTCTCCCTGCCCACCTCTTCCCTAGGTCAAAGATGCAAATGTGCTTTTTCCAGTTTTTGAGAGCTACAGCTCCTCTGTAATCTGACACTACTGTTCTATTCAAGTACCAGCTTAAGACTCTGGAAAGGCGGGGGTAGGATTGCTGGGGGGGGGGGCAGGCATGGAGTTTTGCTTTCTGTGTGACCCAGAGAGCCCAGCCCCCGTTCTCAGCTGAGGTTTCCGCCTCGAATGCTGGGGATGGCAGTCCTCTATACTGATCTCTCAGCTGGACTGTGGGGCTCAGGGAGGGAGCTGACTGCCTGGCTGTTGCGACCTCTGGTCTGCGTCCTGGGGCCCTGCATGTCTGCAGCCAAGGATGTGGGCCAGTCTCCACATCTCTCCCTTCCCTCTTCTCCCACTCTCCCGGTTTTCCCACCTTCAGGTAATCCTCCTTCGAGTCTCTTAGCTGTTCTGTGGTGATGAACAGAGAATCCTTTGATGAGTTATAGATGTTTAATTGTGGTAACTTCCAGGGGAGAACTCAAGAAGCCCACCTCACTGCTGCCATTTCTATGATGTCACCCAGATAGTGAAATTATTAAGAACATATTTGGAGAAGGTTGGAGTCATCAGGAAGGCAGTATTTTGTGTATATATATATATATAATATAATATATATATATATATATATATATATATGAAAAAATCAAGAACAAAATAAGTGATGGACAAAGGACTGCTGAATTATCTAAAATGATTGAAGTTACTTGTTAGATGAAATACTTCTCCACGTTTTACCTAAAGAATACCAACTATTGTCATTGGGAAATTCTATTGAAATTTTATATTAAAGCTGACTTTGGAAATCCATTGACACCAATAAAAGTTAGATATTGTTTGGCTTCATTTATTTAATTAACTTATTATTTCTTTGCCATAGTTCACTAGGCCATTGAAATTTGAAGAAGAGATGTCAATGTTACTCTACAGGTGCATTCTCAAGGGTTTTCCCAAAGCACTTATAGGCTGTAAACTATTCCTCTGCAATCTAGAAGTTGTCATGTGAGAACACTTGAGTGAAATTTGGATTAAAAAATAACATTAGTTTGAGAAGAGTGGCACTTACTCTGCCTTTTGGTGAAATATTTTAACATGTGTATTACTGATAATTTGTTTGATTCTGATCTGATTGTCACCTATTACAAAATCTCTAAAATTTTAAATTCCTTCTGTGTCCCTGGCTTTGACCAAAGACTATATTTTAATAAAATGAAAGAGAAATATTTCTAAAAAGTTTCCATTGCAGTGAATTCTAGTGGTGCATTAATGAAAAACTTCATCAGATATGAAGAAAAAAACCTTATCTACATGGTGAAAATATAACCCATTCATTGTTTTATGGACTTATAGTTCTTCCACATATTTCACAATTATGGACTTAAAAATCCATTTAAATTCTGAGTTTGATGTACCAAATCTGACAGGTTTATGTTCATTTCCATTCCCTGAGCACCAGCATTCCTTAGGCTAGAGAAGTCCAGTAGAGCAGAGAAGCTCTATAAATGCATACAGCTTGGAATTAAACCTTTGAATTTTCAGTGCCTCAAACTTTTAAATGTTCCTAAAAAATAATAATAAGATAAAAAAATAAAGGATTAAACCTAAAGAAAATAAAAAAGCTACATTGTTTTATGGTGATTCTCAGGGCTACTTACAAAAACATAAATGAAGAAAATATCTAAAGAATCAGACGTTCTAGATTTATATGTTATTTTTAATCACGGAGATTTGGGAAAGAATTTCATGTATGTTTTTTCCATGGTGCCAACTGAAGGTGCAGGTGGAGACTAAAATCCAGACAGATCCATTCACTGAGCGATAATTGCAGAGGGGACACCACTTATTTCTAACTCACACAAAAGCCTCTCCTGGGCTAGAAGCTCTCCTGGATTTGGGAAACTCATCTAGATTGGCATGAATTTCAGAAACTTTCTTTAGAAAATCATATGGTTTGAGAATTTTCTAATATCAACTTTTATAAGGACATTTTCAAATTATAATATTCTCTAAACTCCAAAATAACTGAAATACAGTAAGTTCCCTATGATAACAAGTTCCAGTGCAACACTAATATAGATAATATATTCAGTAATTGGTTTCTGGCCTCCATTCTCAAAAGGAGTGGGGAATGTGAATTGGGTGACATGATAAGAAGTATGACAATAAATTGGAAAATAAGCAGGCAACCCCATATAGGATAACTAACAGATGTGGAAGGTGAACATTATTAGGCTTACTTATCAGGCTTGCTCCTGACTCAATCTCATTTGTGTTGGGACACGTTTCTCTAGTAATATATTCGTGGTTTTTCACAATTCCATCTGAGCAAAGGGTACTAACAAGATGACTGAATAGCAAATATTCATTGAAAGCTAGACATAGTGTATCACTCTGAAGAAATTTAGAGACTTGGCCCTGGAAGACATGTGCTTACATTCAGGGTCTTAGTATGGAAATCTTTACCTCACTTAACTGGAGAGGATTTATTTACATGCCAGTGTAAAGATAAGGTCTCTTATTCTCTCTGGAGGGGAGAGTGGGCAGATGTGCCAGCTGTCCTATGTAAGCTCTGAATCTCACAATGTTGAGATTCTTCTCCTGTGATGCAAATTCCCTGTATGTAAAATTGACATCTTACTCTCGCCATGCTATCACAGAGATATTGGGGCCCTGGGAACCAGCAGTAAGATGATTCTCTGGCTACTTTTTTCCCCATAAGATACTTCTCTGGCTACACTTTTTCCTTACCCAATGGTCTGTGTCTTTCAGAATACATATATATGTTGTGATTGAGTCAATGGGAATCAAACTGAGAGGTTCTAGAATTCTTGTCTCTATCCTGGAAACCCAACCTGCACAGGACCAGAATAAATATTTTCATAGATGTTTAAGACACAATAGAGGAATAACATCACCAAGATAGTAAAGTAGGGGATTTCAGCCTCCAGTTCCCACATGAAGAATAATTAGCTAGCCACAATAAAAAATAACTCTGGGGAAGCTCAGGTCACTTAAGAAGCTTCAGTAACACAGTGAAGCAAAAAACTTGAGAATAATCACACAAAAGGGTAGAAAGAACAGTTCTTTTTTTCAATTTATTGAGGGTGACAATGGTTAGTAAAATTACATAGGTTTCAAGTGTGCATTTCTATAATACATCATCTATATATCACATTGTGTGCTCAGCAATCCAGAGTCAGTTTTGCCTTCATCTTTCCATCCCCCAGGATGTCACTGTTTATTCCAATTTAACAGTGGGGAACTCCTTAGTCTAAGAGAGTTCTCTGCATGCTGAGAAAATAAGAGTGGGGTGAGTGACTGGTTTCCCCAGCCTTTCAGGCATTGACCCACTTTGGTTTTACCCACCCAGAGATCATCAAAGCTCAGACATCTAAAAACAGCTAAGAACAAAGAAAGAAGGGCAGGAGTTACTAGTATTAGCTATGTGGTATGAGCAATCATGGTTCCTAGTGGCCTGCTATGCAGAGAGAACCCCAGCAGCCTTCATCCCTCAGAACACGAACAGCCTTTGTAGATGCTACAGAACCCCTGAATCTTCATCACTGAGGACCTCATTACAGACCCCAGTAGATTGCTCCACAGAGGACTCTAGCAAGCTTTGACACTGAGAAAACCAGAAAGCAGCACAGATACCACAGTCTCCCTACAAATTTCAACACCGAAGTTTTCACCCCAAAGATTTTTGCACTTGCAGACATCAGTTGCCTGAGTCCCTCCCCACTCCTATCTCCCACTCCCAACAGAGCCTGGTATCTACACCTGCTACCAGGCCAGCCTTTGAAACTGAGCATTAGCAAAATGATTTCCTAGATCCCCACTGACTTGTGCATGCTGGTGTTAGTCCTTGTAGCTGCATGAGTCCATGTGACATCCAAGGCCCACCACAGCTGCTGGTGGGCCTGGATCCATACATGATATCTATCACTGGCCTCCATAATTGCAGATGCCTGCAGCTAGCTTCTGCAGCTGTGAAACTGCATGCTGCTGGCTTAGATCCCATTACCAGTCACCTCTGTTGTGCACAAGCCCATGGCAAACCCCTGAAGCAGCACAAATACATACTGACAGCCAAGGCTCCCACAGCTGTTTGTGGGCATAGATTTGGCCCTGTTTCCTGTCACTCATCTGCACTGCTACATTTGGCTATAGGTAGCCCCCACATACATGTACTTGCATGCTACCAGCCCAACTCCTGTCACCAGGATTAAGTGATACTCATCCTTGGGATGCAAGGATAGTTTAACATATACAAATCAATAAATGTGATACATTACATTAATAGAATGAAAGAAAAAATCATATGACCATCTCGATAAATGCAGCAATGCATTTGATAAAATTCAACATCCTTTCATGACAAAAACTCGCAACATGGTGATTATAGAAAGGCAACACAATAAAGGTGATATGTGACAAGCCCACATATAACATCTTACTCTAAGGTAAATAAAAGATTTTCCTCTAAGATCAGGAAGAAAATAAGGATGCCTATTCTCACCACTCTAATTTAACGTATTACTGGAAGTCTTAGCCAGAGAACTCAGGCAAGAGAAAGAAATAAAAAGCATCCAAATCAGAAAGGAAGAAGTAAAAATGTTTTCAGATGACATAATCTTGTATATAAAAAGCCCTAAAGATCCATTAAAAAAACATTAGAACTAACAAATACATTAAAATTACAGGATACAAAATCAACATATAAAAATTAGTTGCAAATAAAAAAAAACATATGACTTCATATGTGAGATAAAACTGAAAGCAACAAAGGAACAAGACAAACAAATAAAGAAACAAAAAACTCATAGATATAGACAACAGTTTAGTGGTTACCAGAAGGTAAAGGGGGAAGTAGAAGAGGGAAAAGGGGGTTAAATATATGGTGATGGAAGGAGAACTGACTCTGGGTGGTGAACACACAAGGTAATGTATAGATAATGTGTTCTAGAAATGTACACTTGAAACCTATATAATTTTATTAACCAGTGTCACCCCAATAAATTTAATAAATAAAAAAAAATTAGTTGAATTTCTATATACTAGTGACAAAAAATCTGAAACAGAAATCAAGAAAACCGTACCATTCAAAATAGTGTCAAAAAGAATAACATACTTAGTAATATATTTAAACAAAGACGTGAAAGATCTATACACTTAAAACTATTAGACATGGATTAAAAAAAAGTTGAAGAAGACACAAATAAATGGAAAGATACCCATGTTCATGGACTGGAGGAGATAATATTGTTTCAATGTCCATACTACCAAAAGCCATCTATAGATTCAATGTAATCACTAACAAAATTCCAATGAAATTTTTCACAAAAATAGAAAACAATCCTAAAATTCAAATGGAAACACAAAAGACCCTGAATATCCAAAGTAATCCTGAGAAAGAAGAACAAAGCTGGAGTCATCACACTTCTTGATTTCATACTATATTATAAATAATATATATTTATATGGCATATTTTTATCAAAACAGTATGATGTTAGATCTCAGAAACATTGTGGTGTGAGGGTTCCCCCTTGATCTCACCCCCTTGAAGTCAAAATAATTTATACAGCTCTAATTTAACAAAGGATTCCCTGTACAACACAAAAACACATCTGAGAGATCCACACATCAAAACATCTGAAGGTGGGTGAATGGGCAAATAAGGGAGGAGGGAAGGGCGAAAAACACAGATGGGTACTTTGACACAGCCCACAGACCGGAGCTCACGGCCACCAAAGCAGCCTAGAACTCACTGCTGTCCTAGAGAAGGGAGGATTCAGGCTGAAGGTTCAATATCTGTTGCCCTGAGCATTCCAGCCAGAGTGATCAGCAAATAATACGGCTGAACACAGTGATCAGGGCAGAGATATTGCACAAATACAGTAGTGCGACAGCTGTGGTCTAGTAGCTCACACTGATGGACAGAAAACAAAGCCACAGAAGTTGGCCACCTCCCCATACCCTCCCAGAGCTAGCAGCAGGCCCCAGAAAAAAACTTTAGCAGTGAGTATTAGGTTAAAAAGCAGAATATTTGCAGTCCTGAGAAATGGAGAGACAGTTCCTGAGCAGCAAAGCTCACTGCTGGATAGCAGCTCAGAGCTCACTGCGGTCTCAGAAAAGGGGACGATTCAGATTGCAGGTGTGGTCCTGAGCATTCCAGCATATAATACGTTTGAACCAGCTATTGGGTCAGAGACCAAATACAGAAATGCAACAGGTGTGATCTAGCAGCCCTCCCTCTCAGTCAGAAAACAGAGCCACAGAACCTGGCCACCTACTCCCAACCTCCCAGAGCTCACCTATCCATACACTCCCTCGGCTAACAGTAGACCCCAGAAGAAACAGTTACAATGTCAGTCTACAGAGCAAAAGATCTACAGCCCTGAGAACTGGAGAGACAGTTCCTGAGCAGCAGACACACACGGTGGCTAATCTAGTGATCGGTGGGAGATATACGGGTGAGGCAAGCAGTTGTCTGGCCGTCCCCATTACTCAGAAGAGAACAAAGCCAAAAACACATGAGCAGCCTCTCCCACACCACGCTGCCTTCACCTTTTGTGGCTTATCCCAGCAGGGGCACCCAGGGCGACTAGGCAGTGAAACTCTGCATCTGACTGCAGGGGTAGCACTGGGATTTCAGGGTCTCAGAATCCCATCACCCATCACGTCCTCCCACTGGAGAGGTGCCCTGAGACCAAGGCAACCTGGTCACAGAGGAGAAGCCCACCTACCCAGGGAATCTTTCACTGAGACAAACCAGAACAGAGCAAGATAAAATAAAATGCTCCAGAATGACCTACTGGGAAACAAAAGAAAGACTGCTTCCTAACAACCTGCTACAGCATTCATTCCCATAGATGCCTAGGAAGAGAAATGATCCATCAAAACACACAAACAACCAATGTAACAAGGCAGCTCAAAAAAAAAAAAAAAAAGAAAAGAAATATCTCCAGAAAATAATCTTAAAGACATGGAAATATGTGACTTAATGACAAAGAATTCAAGATTGCAGTTCTGAAACAACTAAACAAAATGCAAGAAAACACAGGCAGTTTAATGAACTCAGAAATAAAATCAACAAACAAAATTCATACTTTACCAAAATGACTATAATTTTTAAAAAGAAACAAATAGAAATTCTAGACCAGAAGAACTCACTAAGAGAGATGAAGAATGAAATAGATAGATTAGGAAATAGCGCTGACCAGATGGAGGAAAGAATTAGTGATATCAAAGATAGAAATCTGGAAATGATGTAGAATGAAGAAAAGAGAAACTTGAGTGTTAAGGAAAATGAAAGAACTCTACAAGAACTATCTGACTCCATCAGAAAGATCAAAATAAGAATACTGGGTATACCAGAAGGTGAAGAGTGGGAGAAAGTCACAAGAGTCTATTCCAACAAATACTCATTGAGACATTCTAAACCTATGAAAAGAACTGGATCCTTGAATCCAAGAAGCAAACAGGACACCTAATTATATCAATTCTAAAAGGCTTCTCCAAGGTATATTATATTGAAACTCTCAAGAATTAATAACAAAGAAAAAATTCTCAAGGAAACCAGGAAAAAGAAGATAGTAACCTACAAGGAAAACTTCTTAGATTATCATCAGATTTTTCATCAGAAACTCTAAGCTAGGAGGGAATGGAATCAAATATTCAAACTATTGAAAGACAGAAATTGCCAGCCAAGAATAATATATCCAGCAAAATTATGTTTTACAAATGAAGGTAATAAAGAACTTTACAGATATATGGAAGCTGAAGGAATTTTCCTCCACAGGGTCTGCAATACAGGAAATACCAAAGGGGTTATTCTAACTGAAACAGAAAGACAAAATAATGCAAAACTATGAGTAACATAACTAACAGACAGACCAAAGCAGGAAATGGCAGCCCCTACTCATAATAGGGCACTATACACTTAAATATAACATAAAGGATAAAGGAGATAAAAACATTTAAAAAAAGAGAAGAAGAAGACTATTTGCAACTGCAACTTGGAAATAAACTCACAACATGACTAGGGATAACTTGTGAAAAAAACATAAAAATGGACGAAGTAAACGTCTGAATTTTCAAAGGGAAATGGAGATAACTTGCATGCTGAGGAAAAAGGACTACTGTATATACGAAGCTTTCTTTTACATAATCTTAAGGTAACCATTCAAAAACAAACAAACAAACAAACAAAAACAGAACTGTGTCCCAGAGCTGAGACACAGAACGTAAAAAAGAGGAAACAGAGGGGAAAATCATAGAACACCACAAAACCAGAATAACAGACACAAACACAAGGCAAGAAAATACGAAGATACCGAGCTACCAGAAAACAAAACATAAAATGGCTATAGGAAATCCTCACATATCAATAATCACCCTAAATGTAAATGGACTGAAATCACCAATAAAAAGCCACAAAGTAGCAGATTTGATCAAAACCCAAAACCCAACCATGTGCTTCCTTCAAGAGACACATCTCAGCTGCAAAGACAAATATAGATGCAAAGTGAAAGAGTGGAAAGTGACACTCCAAACAAATGGCATCCAGAGAAAAGTGGACGTAACCCTACTTATATCTGATAAAACAGACTTCAAGATAAAAAAGGTAACAAAAGACAAAGATGGGCATTTCATAATGATAAAGGGGACAACACAACAGAATACATAGCACTTATCAATATATATGCTTCCAATTAGGGAGCACCAAAATATATATAGCAACTGCTGACAGAACTAAAAGAAAAAAACTAAAAAAAACAACAACAATAAAAAAAAAAAACACAATTATAGTGGTGGCTTAAATATACCATTGACAGCTATGAATAGATCATGCAAATGAAAATTTATAGGGAAATATCAGCCTTAAATGACACATTAGACAAAATGGACATAATTGACATTTTCAGAGCCTTTATTCCTGAACACCACACTACACATTCTTTCCCACTACATATACAACATTGTGTCCCATATTTGGGGACACAAAACTAGCCTCAACATAGTTAAGTTTGAAATCATACCAAGCATATTCTCCAACCACAATGTTTTGAAATTGGAAATCAATTGCAAAAAGAAAGTGAGAAAAAACACAACTAAGTAGATTAAACAACATGCTACTAAAGAATGACTGTATCAAAGAGGAAATAAAAGGAGAGATCAAAATATACATAAAAATGAATGAGAATGAAAATACAACATATCAAAATTTGGCAGCTGCAGCCATGCTGTAATAAGATGGATGTTTATCTCATTACAGACCTATTCAAGAAACAAGAAAAAACCCAAATAAACAACCTAGTATTACATCTTAAAGAACTAAAAAAGAACAATGAATCCCAAAGTCAGCTGAAGGAAAGAAATATTAAAAATTAGAGCAGAACTAAATTAAATAGAGAACAAGAAGACAATAGAAAAAAATTAATGCAGCAAAGAGCTGGTTCTTTGAAAAGACGAATAAAATCGGCAAACCCTTGGCAAGACATACTAAGAAAAATGGAGAAAAAAAACAAATAAAAGGAAAAATGAAAGAGGAGATGTTACAATGGATACCACAGATATACAAAGGATCATACAAGAATACTATGAAGGACACAATGTCACCAAATTCAATAACCTAGCAGAAAAGAACAAGTTCTTAGAAATATACACCTTCATAGATTGAATCATGAAGATCTGGAAAATCTAAATAGATCAATCAACAGTAAGAAAATTGAAACAATCATGCAAAACCTCCCCAAAAGCAAAAGTCCAAGACTAGATGGCTTCACTAGAGAATTCTACAAAAATTCAAAGATGATGATAATACCTGTCCTCCTCAAACTGTTCCAAAAAATTGAAGAAGAGGCAGTACTTCCTAAATCATTTTATGAGGCCAACATTACCCTGATACCAAAACCTGGTAAGGAAAAAGAAAGAAGGAAAGAAAGGAAGAAGGAAGGAAGGAAGGAAGGAAGGAGGAAAGGAAGAAGGAAGGAAGGAAGGAAGGACGGAAGGAAGGACGGAAGGAAGGAAGGAAGGAAGGAAGAAAAGAAGGAAGAAAGGAAGGAAGGGCAAGAAAAGAAGGAAGAAAGGAAGAAAGAAAGAAAACTACAGACCAATATATCTGATGAATAAAGATGCAAAAATCCTATACAAAATACTAGCAAATAGAATGCAACAATGGATTAAAAAGATATACATCATGATCAAGGGGGGTTCATCCTATGGGCAAAAGGATGGTTCAATATGCACAGTGATAAAGGTGATACACCACATAAACAAAATAGAGGATAAAAATCATATGATTATATCAATAGATGCAGAACAAGCATTTGACGAGATATAACATCAATGTATGACTAACACACTTAATAAAATGGGTATAAAAGGAAAATACCTCAACATAATAAAGGCCATATAGGACAAATCCTCAGCTAATATCATACTTAATGGTGAAAAACTGAAAGCTTTCACTCTATTATTAGGAAGAAAACAGGGATGCCCCCGTCACCACTTTATTCAACATAGTATTGGAAGTCCTAGCCAGAGCAATCAGGCAAGATAAGAAATAAAAGGCATCCAAATTGGGGATGAAGAAGTCAAATGGTCACTTTTTGCAGATGACATAATGATTCTTTCTGCAAAAAACCCTATAGTCTCCACCAAACACTATTAGTAATAATAAACAAATACAGTAAAATTGCAAGATACAAATATAATGTGCAAAAATCATTGTATTCCTACATACTAACAATTAAATTTTAGAAAAAGAAATGAAAAACCAATTCCTTTTGCAATTGCAACAACAAGAATAAAATACCTAAGAATAAATTTAACAAGGATGTGAAGGACCTATACACTGAAAAACTATAAGACATTATTAAAATAAATTGAAAAAGACACAAAGAAATGAAAGGTATTCTGTGTTATGGATTGGAAAAATCAACATAGTTAAAGTGGCCATATTGCCCAATGCAATATACAGATTAATGCAATCCCCATCAAAATACCAATGGCATGTTTTAATGAAATAGAACAAAAAAATCATCAGATTTGTATGAAATCACAAAAGACCCCAAACAGCCAAGTAATCCTGAGGAAAAAGAACCAAGGCCAGAAATATCACACTTCCTGACTTCAACTTATATTACAAAGTGACAATAATCAAAACAGCATGGTATTGGCAGAAACAGACACAAAACAATGGAATGGAATTGAGAACCTAGATACAAAGCCACATATATATTGGGCAGATAATTTTCTACAAATGAGCCAGAAACATACAATGGAGAAAAGACAGCCTCTTCAATAAATGGTGCTGGGAGAATTGGAAAGCCACTTGCAAAAGAATGAAACTAGACTGCTATCGGTTATCATGTAGCAAAATTAACTCAAAATGGATCAAAGACCTAATCATAATACCTGAAACAATAAAGTGCATAGAAGAAATCATAAGTACTAAATGTATGGACTTTGGGTTCAAAGTGGATTTTATGAATTTGACCTCAAAGGCAAGGGAAGTAAAAGCAAAAGTAAATGAATGGGACTATATCAAACTAAAAAGCTTCTGCACAGCAAAAGAAATGATCAACAAAACAAGGAGGCAACCAATCGAATTGGAGAAGATATTTGAAAAAAACACCTTCAATAAAGAGCTAACATCCAAAATATATAAAGAACTCATACAACTCAACAACAACGAAACAAACAAACAATCCAGTTAAAAAAATGGGCAGAGGACCTAACAGACACGTCTCTCAAGAAGACATACAAATGGCCAACAGATAAATGCAAATCAAAACCACAGTGAGATATCACCTCACACCTGTTAGAATGGCTATTGTCAGTAAGACAAGTAATAACAAGTATTGGAGAGACTGTGGTGAAATAGGAAACCCTCATACACTGCTGGTGGGAATGTAAATTGATACAACCACTATGGAGAGTGATAGGGAGGTTTCTCAAAAAGTTAAGATAGAATTACCATATAACCCACAAATCCCTCTTCTGGGTATCTACCCCCAAAATCTGAAATCATTCATCTTTCTGCTTTTGGATTAACTACTTTTTTGAATTAAATATATTGGGGTAACAAGTGATGGAAAGGCTGTGGAGAAAAAGGAACCCTCATACACTGTTGGTGGGAATGCAGATTGGTCCAGCCGCTATGGACAGCAGTGTGGAGGTTCCTCAAAAAATTAAGAATAGAATTATCATATGACCCAGCAATCCCTCTTCTCGGTATCTACCCAAAAATCTGAAAACATTTATCCATAAAGATATATGTGCTTCAGTGTTCATTGCAGCATTGTTCACTGTGGCCAAAATATGGAAACAACCAAAGTGTCCTTTGATAGACGATTGGATAGAGAAGATGTAATATATATATATATATATATATATATATATATATATATACACACACACACACATATATGTATATTTATATATACATATATATGTATATATACATACATATTTATATACATACATACACACACACACACACACACACACACACATATATTGGAATACTACTTGGTTATAAGAAAACCTGAAATACTGTCATTTGCGATAACATAGATGGATCTTGAGATTGTTATGCTAAATGAAATAAGTCAGACAGAAAAAGTCAAGAACCATATGACTTCACTCATATGTAGGACATAAAACTGAAAGCAACAAAGGAACTAGACAAAGAAAAAAAGAAACAAAAACTCATAGACACAGACAACAGTTTAGTGGTTACCAGAGGGTAAGTGGGGAGAGGGATGGTAGAAGAGGGAAAAGGGGGTCAAATATATGGTGATGTATTATAGAACTGTACACTTGAAACCTATATAATTGTACTAAGCAATGTCACTCCAATAAATTTAATAAATAAAAAAATAATAGAGATTTAAAGCCCCTCCCCAAAAAGAATTACATTTTTAACTGACAGTGAAAAGTTCTCTTTAAAAGAAATCACAAAGGAAAAATTAGTATTTCTACCCTTATCATAGAAATCATCTATAGTTATTTGTACCTGGTTTTTAGAAGCTTCCCAAGGCAATGCTCCAGTTTAACTGTTTCAAGGGTAAGAAAAAAAATACTCCATGCATAAACCCCTTATATTTTAATATGGGCAGCTAATTTATACTGAAATTATATATTTTCTACCCAAGTTCATATAACTGGTTACAGTTCTTCCTAGTGATGGTAATGCTTTCTCGCCCAAATAAACAATTTTACCAATAATATTGTCCTAAACACCTTTCCTCCACCAAAGCTGGAGGAAAGAGAAAGGTAAACATAAATGTGTTTGTTTTTTTTTTAAGTGAAAGACAAACATGCAAACATGAAGCCCATTTGCAATCTCGGATGGATTTCCCAGTGTTTTTCAAGGTTAAATATGCAGATGAAACATTTAGCAGCCTTGTTAAAATGCAGCCTCCGATTCCATATTTCTGGGATAGGGGTCTGAGACTGCATTACAAAAAAAACCCCAGGTGGATGCTGGTGGTCTGTGGATCATACTTTGAGTAGCAAGAGCTCATATACTGTTAAGTGACAATGAAATAATCTGTTAAATTGTATATAAATAATAACAATATTTTCCATTTATCTAGTTCCTACTGTATGCCAAGCACTATACTAGGCATTTGCATGGATTTTCTCAATTATCCCCTCAAAATCCTTATTAGTTATTATTATCCTCATTAAACAATTAAAAGAACTGGCTAAGAGGAGAAGTAATTGCACAAGCTCCTACAAATACTAATTGGTAGAGCTGGAATTCAAGTAAGATTTGTGTCACCTCAAAGGCCAGATTTTTCCCTAAGAATTACATCTTCCACATCCCCTTGAAAGTAGGAAGGCACAGATAAATGGAAAAAACATCACATGTTCATGGATGGGAAGATTTAATATTGTTTAAAATGCCCATAATCCTCAAAGTGATACAAAAATTCAATACTATATCCATCAAAATCCCAATGGCATTTTTTACAGAAATAGACCAGTGCTAAATTTGTATGTGACCACAAAAGTCCCAGGATAAGCAAACACAATCTTCAGAAAGAAGAATAAAGCTTGAGGCATCACATATCTTGATTTCAGAATATATTACAAAGCTAAAGTTAATTTTAAAAGTATAGTACTGACATAAAGACAGACATATAGGCCAATGGAACAGAAAGCATCCAGAAATACACTCTCCCATATATGGTCAACTAAATTTTACAAGGGTGCCGAGAATACACAATAAGGAAAGGATAGTCTCTGCAACAAATAGTGTTGGGAAATGTGGATATCTAATGCAAAATAATTAAACTGGTCCCCTACCTTACACTGTACAAAAAAAATCAACTCAAAATGGATTGAAGACTGAAACATAGAACTGAAATTGTAAAACTGCTAGAAGAAATCATAGGGGAAAAGAAAGCACAAAGATACAGTTAGCATTCTGATCCTTATAATAGAAATTATCTGTAGCTATTTATACCTTGAGAAGTTTCCCAAGACAGTTTTCCAGTTTTAACTACTATGATAATATTTGGGGAAATATCTAAGTCTACACCAAAAAGTGCAGTCAAGTTGAAACTAAAAGAAACAAAATAGAAAATAAAAAATCATAAGGGAATACTTTAGCTTAGCACAGTGCCTGGCATAGGGTAGGAGCTCAGTGTTAAATGAATAAATGAAGATGACAAATGCATTGTCTCTTTACAAGTGTATATAGCAATTGCCTACCTTGTACTAAGCATGTTTCTGAACACTGATAGTATAGTAGAAGAAACAAGGTAGACAAGTTCCTTGTCTCAATTGAACTCACAGTTTAATGAAATCAAGTGAAGCAGGAGCTTAATGAGAGGGGGGAAAGGGTTGTTATATAATGTTGGAGTAGGAGGCAGGGGTCACATCATGCAGGGGCATTGTAAACTACAGTAAAGAGTTTGAATTTTGTCTCAGGTTGAATGGGAAGTCACTGGAAGGTTTTAAACAGGAGAGTGATATGCTGTAATTATTATTATTTTTTTAAGATTATTCTTGTTTTTTCTGTGGACAAGGGATTGAACTGAGTCAAGAGTGGAAGTGGGGAAAACAAGTTAAGAGTGTGTATTAGTACTTCCAGTGAGAGATACTGACTGATAGTTTGGGCTAAGATGTTGGTAGTATTATAGCAATAGAGAGAAGTAGATAGACTCAAGGTATGAAATGAAGGAAACGGATTACTTATAGCATCTTGGAGGATAGTGGAACCATTTACTATGAACAGGAAAGACTAGGGGTAGAGTAAGTTTGGGAAGGAGGTGCTGTTTGTTGTATTAAATTTGACATGTCTATTAAATATCCAAGTGGAATTGTCCAGCAATCAGTTGATATACAAATTTAAAAGTTCAGACATAGCTTTTAGAATCATAAAGATGGTATTTAAAACTATAAAGTTAAAAGACATTAACTGGAAAAGAGTACATATAAAGAAAAGACAAGGGTCAAGGATAAACTGTGGCATAATCCAAAATTTAAAAGTTGAGCATAGGACGAGGAACCTAACAAGGAGACTGAGAAAAGCAGCCAGTATGGTACAAGGAAAATCAAGAGGATGTAAATTCATGGAAACTAAGCAAAAAAAAAAAAAAGTATATGAAGAATTAGGGAACAGTTATTTCAAACACTACTGGAAGGTGGATGAGATGAGGAAAAAAGAACCATTGATCATTTGGATATCAACATGATGGTAATTGTTGATACCATCAGCAATTTCAATAAAGCAGAAGTCACAGAAGCCTGACCGAAGGGAACTAGAGAAAGAAAGTGAGTGGCTATAGAAAACTCTTCAAAATAGTTTTCCTGTGAAGGAGATTAGCGTCATAAGGCAGTAGGTAGAGATGGGCATAGGATCAGGAGATATTAAGTACATTGTTCAATATCAATTAAGTACATTGTTCCTTAATATCAGTTAAGGAAAAGGATTTTTTTCTCAAAATGACAGATACAAACTACAGCATGTTTGTATGCTGAAAATAATGATCCAATTAAAGAAGAATAAATTGAAGATGCAGGAGAAAAAGAAGAACTTTAAGAGTGAAGGCCTTGAGAAGAAGAGAGGGAATGTGATCTAGAACACAAATGTAGGAGCCTTTGATGAGAGCAAGGAAACTCTTCCTATTATGTGAGAGAAGGCAGAGAGTAAGATTACAGACAGTGGATTTGACAGTTTGAGTGACAGGAAGAAAGTTTTGTATGAGTTTTTTTCTATTTTCTCAGTAAAATATGATATAACATCATCTTACATTTAGGAATGCATTAGAAGTCTGCTATTTAAAATACTGTTCAATTGATGTCCTTCTAACTTAAAAATTTTCTTGTTACTGTACATATTGATAAATATTTACTGGATGTTATATACAATAAAATTATAAGCTCCTTGGGGCTAGCTAAGGACTATGTTTTATTCCTCTTGAATATCCCATTTGTGTCTAATCATGGCTCTGCCACTTACTAGCTATGTGTGATATTGGAAAAATTAATATCTCCAAGCTTTAGTTTCCACATTTGTAAAATGGAAATAATAATATTCTCTTCATAGAGTTTTGTGAAGATGAAATAACATAATGGAAAAAAAAAAGAACAACATAATGAATGTTAGTAAATTGTCTAGCATAGTGCCTGACACATAGGAGGGTCCAATGCTGTGTTTAACAACCAGCTGATTTCTGAAAGAAGAAAAAATAAAAAGCCCTGATTTTTAGAATTTGCCAATTCCCATCATGTAAATATTCCCACCATGGCCAATTTCAAGTTGTCAATGTTATGTCACTGAATGTAAAGTTAGGAAGAGATGTACGTAATCACTGTCAGAAGCTGGTGCCAACTGGCTCCAGCATACCACTGGTGGGGCACAACAAATATCATCTAACATTATAATTGTTAAAGATGTCCAATCATTGTTTAAAATGTGATTAGGAATAATACATTGTCATTTGTCTGCATTTAGCACTATGTGTGCATTTTATCAGAAGTTTAATATTATTTACGGTAATGATATAATCTGGAATTTGAAGAGAAGTATGCAAATATACCTCAAAGTTCCTTCTTCTGTTACAAGAAACACTTGACTAATAATCCAGCAAGTTTTGGTGGAGAAACAAAGTAGAACTGACTGTAAAATTCAGTCTTCATTGTAAGCAATTTGGAAAGTACAGGCTATATATTTGAGGAGGTCTTTATTTGGAACTCAGCAACAGAAACTCATAGGAAAACCAAATTTGCTTTGACTTGGGAAAGATGTGATATATTGTACCATAGCCAGGAACTTGAATCTGTATATCTTATGTAAATTTTATGAAAATGCAAATGGGAAATAAAAGGTTGAAAATATAAGGTACATGTTAGGTTTCCTGTTTTTTTTTTAAATCTAATTTACTAATTCAATATAAAATTATATAACATGTATAGGGAAACTTTCAGATATCTTCTTCAAAATGTGAACAGTTAATATTTGATTATTTATATTTTATAATAATTGAATTTGCATTTAATTGGCATCTTCATATTTTTCTCATAGCCTTTCAACATGCAGAATTCTCTTTATATGATAAAGAAGTTATATCTAACCACGACCATAGCCATCAATTGCTTTTATGACAGAATTCACTATTTGCTATCAGAATATTTCTCTTGCTATCTCTAGCCTCTTCAAATAAAATATTTTCAGAAATAATAATATGACTTTTCTTCATCCCAAACCTTTCATCATTGGATTTCAAATGTTTCAAGAGGTTTGCTGATGCTTAGAGATGAATTTCTGACTGACGACGTACTCTTTCAACTCAAAACCTTGATGGACTTTAAAATGCCAAGTCTACACTTAAAAGGGATGTTTACTTTATTGCTAGAATTGCTCTTACTTGTTTTTCAGAGTATGACATCTTATAGAGGATTTTCAGTTATATCTTAGAGCAGAAGTATTGAGTTTGGAATCAAAGGAGATTTGAGAAATCTATATGCATGAGAGTCTGTGCAGTTGTTTTTCTGAAGGTTATAGAGAAGTAATCTATTTTTGAATATGTGCCCTACTGCCAAAGAACCATGCTTCATCACCTGCAAGGATACAGAAACTATAAGTACATAGAACCTGGGTATAAACTACGAGTTCGGTTATTGTGCTAAGATTCATTCATTCCCATTATTGTCATTTTTGAGTAAACATGTTGAGCCATGTTGCACAAAAACATGCATGTACATTATTAACATACACTCCTAATATTAAAAAGTATATATCATGCAACCTTTGCCTAGAAACAACAGAATAACTTGATTTAAGGAACTTCTTTTAAAAAAATAGATACAAAGACCTTATCCTTGGAAATTTTGGTTCAAGAGATCTGAATTAGTGCTGAGCAAATTTTATGTATGAAAAAGCTCCACAAGTGATTCTAATGTGTAGCTAGTGCAGTGAATCATTGTCTTATTCATATCCGTAAGACAGCATGTACAATGTTTCTTTTCCAGAGGCCAGCTACTGAAAGTGAGGTCCTCAAACCAGTAGCATCAACATGATGTCTTATAAAAAATACAGAATCCAAGCCCCACTCTAGACATGCTGAATCAGAAACACATTTTAACAAGTCCCCAGGTGTTTCATAAGCACATTAAGTTTTGAGAACACTGAGAAGGTGAGCAGACTTAACTATTTAAAAGTGAGAAAGAATGTTGAGAAATCCACTGATAGACTTCTGGGAGCTCCCTTATAAGTACCTAGTTGTCTTTCACTCGTTGCTTTTAGAAATTCACTTTGTCTTTAACCTTTGTCATTTTCATTATGATGTGTCTTGGTATGGGTCTGTTTGGGTTCGTCTAGTTTGGCATTCTCTGTGCTGCCTGAGCTTGTATGTCTATTTCCTCCTTTAGGTTAGGGAAGTTTTCAGTCATTATTTCTTCAACTAGGTTCTCAATCCCTCACTCCCTCTCTTCTGGTACTCCTATGATGTGAATGTTGTTATGCTTGATGTTGTCCCACAGGTCCCTTAAACTATCTTCATTTTGTGTGTGGTGTGTGTGTGTGTGTGTGTTTAATTCTTTTTTCTTTTTGCTGTTCCGATTAGGTGTATTCTGCTACTGTGTCTTCTAAATCGCTGATTTGATCCTCTGCTTCATCTAATCTGCTGTTGATTCCTTCTAGTGTATTCTTCATTTCAGTTGTTGTAGTCTTTATTTCTGGCTGGTTCTTTTTCATGGTTTCTATGTCCTTCTTTACGCTTGCTATCTTTTTGTTGAAATTCTCACTAAGTTCCCTAAGCATTCTTATAAGCAGTGTTTTAAACTCTGTCTCTGGTAGGTTGATTGCCTCCATTTCAGTTAGTTCTATTTCTGGAGGTTTCTCCTGTTCTTTGATTTGGGTCATATTTCTTTGTTTCCTCATTCTGGCTGCCTCTCTGTGTTTGTTTCTACATATTAAGTAGATCTCCAATGTCTCTCAGTCTTTGCTGGGTGTCCTTATGTAGTATGTGTCCCTGTGTGGTCCAATGACTTAGTCTCCCTTGTCTCCTGTGCATGTGTTCCAGGAGTGTCCCTTGGGTATGTTGTATGTGTTCTTCTGTTGTAGTTGAACCTTGATTTCTTTTGGTCCATTAGTGGGTAGGATTGACTACCAGGCTGACTGACAGTGAGGATGGCTATGCCCACAGTGTGTAAGCTGCTGTGTGGGGGCTGACCACTCAGAGGGGATTCACTCCTGTTGGTTCTTGTGCCTGTTCAGGCACCCCTTTGAGATTGCTACTTGTGCTCTAATGTGGTCTGAAGTTGGCTTCTGAATGTGTTGTTTCTGGTGTTTCCAGTACAGGCCAATTTCAGCCTTGCCTGTAACCAGCCTACAGCTACCTGTTAAGAGCTACAAAGCTATATATCTTTGGCTACTGCCTGTACTGGACCTGGAGGCATGTGGGGCTGGTCTCGCTGTGAACCAAGGTTGGCTGTCACCAGTATTGCACCTGGAAGCTTAGCAAAACTCCCAGAGTCCCCTAGCCTTATTACCACCTGCCAGTGAACCATAAGGCTCAGCCATTGAAAGAGCCTCCTTAGGTACACTGGCCGGGCTGCTGTACCTGGAGTTGGGAGTGCCCTTGGTGATGCAGCCCTAGATGGGAGGGGTGGGGTCCCAGGGATTCATGACTAACGGTCAGTAGTTTTTACAAAGTGAGAGCAGATTCAGTTCTTGTGCAAGTGCCTTACCTGTGACCATTTCACAATGTGCCCCAACAACACTCAAGCCAGCCCTGTTCACATTGGGATACTGCCTGGCCTGTGACCACTCTGGGAATCTCCCTGAAAACACCCAGCAAGCCACTGCTCACCTCAGGCTCTCAAATCCCTTAGAGCTGCCCATGAGAGGTTGTGGTTCAGGTTTTGGATCACTGCCCAATACCAAAAGCTCCCCTGGGCAGCCATGGGCCATCCACTACTGTAAAAGACTTCCTCAGCCTTTGGGGCAGGGCCAGCCACCCAGGCACTGAGAGTGTCTCCAGCAATGCAGTTCTAGGTGGGCAGGATGGGGTTCCAGGAAGCTATGGGATATGGACAGTGGTTTTTAGAAAGTTAATGCAATTTCAGTTCTTACACCGGTGCCAGGCCCATTACCACTTTGCAAAAACATCTTGAGAGCATCATGACTAGCCACTGCTCATCTTAGGCCTGCAGGTCCCTGAGAGGTGCCCAAGAGAGGCTTCAGTACAAGGTCTGGGCCACTGTCCACTACCAACAGTTCGTGGGCTGCTGCAGGCTGTCTGCTGCTGTAAGCAGCGTCCACAGCTGGGGGGGGAGGGGCACAGCCAGCAGCTTAAGAACTCAGAGCATCCTAGGCTGTGCAGCACCAGCCATGCAGGGTAAGGACTCAGACTGTCACCACGGCAGTGCATACATGCAGATTTCACAGGACTGATGTGGTTGCAGATTTGGCTCTTTGGAGGAAGGATCAACATACACAAGAAGGCGCCCTCCTGTAAGTTACATGTGAGTCAGTCTCCACACAGGGAAAATAGCTCCTCTCCCTTCAGCCATTATTCTAGAGCCACAAAACTCAGTCTTTCTTGCCCTGTATGACTCTGGTGCCTATCTAGTTCCCACTCCTACACCAGAGACCAGGTAAAATCCATGCCTATATGGTCATTTAATCTATGACAAAGGAAGAAAAAATTTACATTGGAGGCAAAGACAGTCTACTTAATAAATGATGCTGGGAAAACTGGACACACATGTAAAAAAAAAATGAAACTGGACCACCTTCTTACACCATGTACAAGAATAAACTCAAAATGGATTAAAGACTTAATGTAAAACCCAAAACCATAAAACTCCTAGAAGAAAATATACAAAGTAAATTCTTAGACATTACCATTAGTAATATTTTTACTGATATGTCTCCTCAGGTAAGGAAAAAAGAAAAAGAGACACAAATGGGACTACATTAAATTGAAAAGATTTTGCACAGCAAAGGAAACCATCAACAAAACAAAAGGACATCCTACTGAATGGGAGAATATATATGCCAATGATATATGTGCTAAGGGGCTAATATCCATGATTTATTAAAAAAACTAGAGACGTCATGAAAATGGCGGCATGAGGTGAGCCTCTGTAAATCTCCCTTGGAATTTACAACTAATCGAAAAACTATAACTGCACACAAGACTCCATGCACAGTAGACAGGCAAGACGAAGAGGCCCACTAGTGAATTCACCTAAAGGTGGGAGAATCACGCGAGTGGGGGGGGCGGGGAGAAGGGAAGGAAGAAGTGCGGAGACGGAGGCACAGGACACAGACCTAGCTCAGTGCTCCGAGCTCGCTGCATCC
>NW_022680399.1:0-26673 GCF_004115265.2 Rhinolophus ferrumequinum
AGAGAGAGACGAGAGAGAGAGAGAGAGAGAGAGAGAGAGAGAGAGAGAGAGAGAGAGAGAGAGAGAGAGGAGAGAGGAGAGAGGAGAGAGAGGGAGAGGAGAGAGAGAGGAGAGAGCGCGGGGAGAGAGAGAGAGAGAGAGAGAGAGAGAGAGAGAGAGAGAGAGAGACAGAGAGAGAGAGGAGCAGAGGAGAGAGAGAGAGAGGACTGTGTATTAACATCAAATAAAGGTTATGAAGTCCTTTGGATATTTGAAAGTTCCAATAATTTTTTCCCTAAATAAACGACCAACAAACAGAATAGACACATAATATAGAGAACATTTGGATGGTTGCCAGATGGAGGGGTTGGGGGAGATGGGTGAAGGGTGGGGCGATAAGGAAGTACAAATTGGTAGTTACAACGAGTCATGGGGATGTAAGTTATAGCATAAGGAATATAGTCAATAATTTGGTTAATAATTATGTATTGTATCAGAAGGGTACTAGATTTATTGGGGCGATCCCTTGGTAAGTTATGTAAATGTCTGATCACTGTGTTGTTTATCTAAAACTAATATAATGTTGTATGTCAACTAATTGAAAAATAAAACAACTATTTTAAAAATTGTACTTGTTGTTGAAGTTATAGTACGTTTTTATGATGTTTGGTTCAGTACTTACCCAGGGGTATGGCCCAGTGAGTTATTAAAATGGAGGCATGGGTGTTATTTTCAGACACCCCACGTGATTCCAAAGTGCAGGCCCCTGTAACAACCAGAGTGCTAAAGGGTGCTTCTCAGAACTCTCTGTGCATATTCATCACCTGGGGTCCTGTGAAATGTACATCCTGGTTCAGTAGGTCTGCGGTGGGGCTTAAGACTATTGTGCTTGTAACCAGCTCTCAGGAGAGGCTGAAGCCCCTGGTTCACACAACACACTTTGAGAGGCAGGTTTTAATTGTCTGAGAAGCCTAGGTCCTGCCCCCGAGACTGATGTCATTGGCCCGGGTTGTGTCCATACCGAGGAGAGTTTTAAAAGGTCTGCAGCTGCTTCTAATGTACAGCAAAGCTTGAGAATCTCCATGCGAAGTACATAGTGATTTACGGATTGTAATGATTATTTTCTCAGTGGCCGAAGGCGGTCCCCTCCTCCCATTCCGCAGCACCCCGACTCCTCCCTCTCCTTTTCAGGTCCGAGCATGCAGATGATGGTGGGATCAGGATTAGCACTTTATCTGTTCACTCTTTCCCACCTCTAGGAGTCGGATGTAGTTCCTGCGGGAAAGAGGAGGCTTAGGCATTTGGGCTTGGGAAGAAGAAACAAAAAGCGTCCTAGGGGGCGATTTCCAAAAAAAGCCGGTTGAAACAGAATGGCCCTGGGATTACCAGGGAACCTTGTCACTGGAAACCTCGCCTCCAGTCTGGGGCCTGAGTGTGCAGCAAACAGCCAGCTACCCTCCTGGGTCCTGGCAGCACCTGGCAACCAAGCAGCTATGAAGGATTTCTCCTTCTCAATGGGCTGGACAAGAACGTGGGTGGAAATGCAAGAGAGACCTCTAGTGGCAAAGTATAGACATGAAATCTTCTCCCTGAAGCATAAACCCCACACAGCAATCCGGAATAGGTGATGATGATGATGATGATGGCAATAAATGTCCACTTAGAAATAATACATGTAGTGTATGTGCCGGGCACAGTTGTAAGCGTTTTAAAAATATTAACTCATTTAATCTCCTTGGCAACCAAATGCTATTAACAATTTTATTATCCCTATTTTATGTAAGGAAACTGAGGCACAGAGACGTTAAATAACATGCTGAAATTCACCCAATTTAGTGAGTGGCTAAACTGGTATGTGAATCCAGGCAACGTGAGGTTCAGAAAACACTACAGCAAACTGCCTTTCCAATGCAGGAAAGAAGGAGGATTGTCAGCCAATTTACAGTTATAAACACATACAGATGCTCGCCCTGTTCTTCCTCGTATCTAGAGGAGAGTGATAATTTACATATCTCAGACAAAGTCAGAGAGAGGAGTGGTCCTCACAGTAGAGAAAGAGAATGAAAAGGTCAAGTTTGACTAAGAGGAGGAAAGGGGCAAGAGCATTTTCTGGAAACTAAGTTAAAGGGACATAATCCTCACTTAAAAGAAAGTATTAAGGTACAATCATGACAAATGTGAAAGGTAATTACTAATGTGTAAGTAAGGCTTCTCCATATATCAGTAAACGTTCAAATCTACACACTTTACATAGTCTCAAGCTAGCCAAGCGTCGGAGGTAAGAGGTGAAAATCTGTAATGCTTAACTTTTATCTTTGTGACCACACCGGACACAGAAGAAACCTTTTTTGAGTATTTTTGCCAGGCAGAGACAACCTGAGGGTTTACGGGGGTACAGGTTTCATCTGGTCAAATAGAGTACACTGTGAGAGGGGCTGTTTTTCAAGGGGAAGACGAAAAAAAACAAGAAGCACATCTACCATTTCCTTAAGGAATCTTTTCATTTTTTTAACTGAGAAATAATTTCTTTCTACCCATAGCCATGAAGACGAGGTAATAGGCTGACTCCTTTCCACATCTTGCAAGGAGAAACCAGAGGGCACACTGAGGTTAGGAACAGGCTGATTTGGACATAAACTCTGAGCAGACACAGCTGGCCGCGGTCTGGAATGAGGTCAGGGTCCAGGTGGGGCCAGCAGCCCCCTGCCTGTTCCAACACCTCAACCCATCCTCTAATATTCGCTGCCCTGGGCTTGGGGCTGGCTGGGCCATGCTCTCTCTCTCCACTCTTTCTGATGAGCTTATCCAGTCCTATGACCTCAGTGCCCCCTGTAGCTGATGTCTCCCATTTATATTTCCCAACGTGACATCCCACCTGAGCTCTAGATTCATTTTTTCTGGCTACCTGCATGATATTTCTACTTGGACGTCTAACGGGCACCTCAGATTTTACAGGACACACCTCCCTACCCCTCGTGTCCCCCAAATATGTCACCCGATTAATAAATAGCAACACCTTCAACCGGGTGTTCAAGTCGAAACCAGAGAACATGCGTTACTTTCCTCAAGTCCCACTACTCATCTCTGACCCATGAGGAAATCTTGTTGATTCATCCAAATCTGTCTAGAATTAACTATATCTCCTCAATTTATTCAGCCTCTACTCCAGTTCAACCTCTCTCACTTGCACCAGCTGTATTATCTCCTAACTGCTCTTTCACCTTCCCCTTTCTATCCTCTAAATTCTGCAAAGCAGCCAGAATCACTGACTTAATATTCAGGGGGATTTATTCTACTTAATATTCAATATCACAATTTTGACCTCCATCCACGATTCCGTATATTCAGCCGTCTGGTGGTAATTTTTCATATTTGTTTTTGTTATTTTGGCACCCTGTTGCTTTATAGCAAGAAACGGTACCATTGAACTAGAAGCCACACCTACCCGTATTCTAACACATGCCCAGCATTGGTGCCCACAAAAAGTCACCTCCATGTCTATGGGAAAGCCTGCCCTATCCACAGGTACATTATCACTGTAGCCCTGTATTAACTTGCCAGAGACGTACTATGGCAAGCTGGCTTCCAAGGCTCCCAATTTGCTACCTCAAATTAACCGATACCATTTCAGATAAAGGGAAGAACCCCTTTATTTTACTCCCCGCCCAATCCCATTCCCTGCACTCTTCCTCCACAGGCCACCACAGTCGTGATTTCAGATAATTTTTTAATTGGTTTACCGTGCACACACTTACAGATACCAGGGCCCCCGACCACCCATCTCAGCCCACCCCCACATACACCGTGTTTATAAGGCAAACCTTAACCATGTTTATCTGGGACCCACGCAATACCTTCTCCCTCCATCCACAGAGATCCTGAGCTGCATGTGGATGGGGCATGCGTGGCTGAGAAGCTCCCGGACACTTGTTTTAAACCCAAGAAGGAGACAGTTTTGCACACACCAATCACCCGGAGACCTTTATTTATTCAAGAACCATTAACTTTATTCGGAAAAAAAGGCAAAACTTGAAGGAAAAGGTTAAACGTTTTGCAAGGGAAATTCTGCAATGTGCCTGGTCAGCATGGTGACCAGGGGAAGTCACCCAGTGGCTATAGGGTAGGCAGTCCAAGGTCAGTTCTTGTCGCTGTCACGCATGGTGAGCTTAGCACATAGGTCCTCTGCCAGGCTGGTTTCCGGGGCTCCCATCTTGCGCAGGTTGGTGATGTGGTCTCTCAGCTCTTTGATGAACTTCATTTGCTCTAACAGGTAGTGACTCTTGAGGAAGTCGCACAGGTGGGCGTCCTTCATCTCGGTGGCCAGGTGCTGCAGATCGAATAGGCTCTGGTTCACGCTCATCTTCAGGTGGAAGGCGCACTCCATGACAGTTAAGACGTTCTCCCAGCAGCTGGGGTCAGGACTGTAGATATCCTGCAGGCTGAGGCGGCCCCCGCGCTGGTTCTGCAGCCACATCAGGCTCTGGGCATGCTGCAGCTCCTGGCTGGACTGCTGCAGGAAGAACTGGGCGAAGGGCTTCCAGGCCACGTCTTCGCAGCTGAAGTAAGAGGCCATGGTCTCGAACTTGTGAGAGGCATAGAGCTCCAGGGAGATCTGGTAGTTGATGGCGGCCTCGCATTTGAGGTGGTAGTTTTCGCTGACAAACGGGGGCGGTGCGGTCGTCATGGCTGGAGGTGCGGACCCAGGCGAGGGCGAACGCTGTGGCTGGGCCTTGGAGTGTCGCAGGAGCAGGCGACCAGGGCAGCCAGAAGCTGAGTCAGGGGCGGTTTTCCCAGGTACCTCAGCAAACTCCCAAGATGGACCAGGAGGACGCCCTCTGCTGGGCTGGGTGGCTGGGTGGAACGTTTGGGTGGGGACCGGAAATTAGTTCCCTTGAGGGCTGGGTGGCGGGGTGGAGGCCTTTGTGGTTCGGGTGGGGGAGGGGCCAGGCGAGGGGGCTCTGTGTTCCAGGGTCCATCCCAGCCTTGTGAGCGCAATGGACTCTGTGCCGAGCACTTGGCATCTAAGTTTTTAATGTAGTAATTTTCAATTTTCCAAGGACTTCCTACTATTCTGGTTACTCCCTTTAATAGCACCCTGATCTCATGTAAAAAAATAAAAGACAATTATTCTTAAAATTGTGAGAATATTCATTTCCAGTTTTCGGTAAAGTTCTCTTCTTTTTCATGTTATCTATATATGTGTGTGTGTGTGTATATATATATACACACACACACATATATACACGTATATACATGTATATATATACACATATATACATGTATATATATACACACATATGTACAGACACACATTTGGATATGTGTATGTATATATACATATATTTATAGATATATAAAATTTTGTCTTCTGTGCCGAAACAGCTGCTTGTTCGTCATGATCTTCTCTTACACTTTCGTCAAATATCTGGCAAATATTTGTGCTTTCATATTTGAGAGTAATGGGCACATTTGATTGCCCTAGGTAATTGGCATGGATCTGATCTACAGTTGTGAAGTCCATTTTAATAGCAGGCTTCTCCTCTGAATGGGAAGGTGGATGACTGAAATATGAAGGGGGTAATTTTGGATTACATTGCATGGAGGTTGCAGGTAGGATAGGGACTCTGCCAAATGCCAAAAGCATGGTATTTCTCTAACATTGGAAGACTCCCGTGGATCTCTCTTGTAGGTAGATGTGTTCTGTTTTATTTCGCTTCTGCTATGTATGTCGGAGTTGTCTCTAATTTGCTCTATTTTGGGTTTCCTTCTTCCTCAAATAATTCAATGTTTTCGACTGTAGTTTGGGAGATTAAAGCGGGTCCTTTGCCAATTTGGTTTTGTACAGTGTAAGTAAGGTTGGGGTAGGGTCAGAGCAGGACAGCAGCAAACAGATCAGTTGTTCAGACAGTAGCTCTGAATGTCACAGTCCACCCAGGGCCATCTACAATCCTTTGATTTTACTGACTCTGTTCTTGAACTTTCTTTGTATGAGCTTGTCCTCCTGTTGCAGGTGTTTTAAATTCTCTGCTTTTATTGGTCTGAAAGTGTCTGCTGTTTCTATCTCTGAGATTTCCTCACAATGGGTGGTTTGCTATCTCTATCTTTCCCAGTTTGTGTGTGAGTAGATCATTGTTTCTGTATCCAAACCACCACCATAGTTCAGATGTATCATTTTTCACTTTTTAGGAATACAAATACTTATTTTTTAAGTAGTTAATGCATTCACATGACAGAAAAGACACATACTTCTACCCTCTGTAGGCCACCAATGAAGTATTATTGTTATAATCATTAGAAGAGAGAGGAAGAGAAGAAACAATGCCCAATTTAAAAAAAAAAAAGAACAGAGGCATACAAGAGGAATGTTTAGATGCATATGAATTTCGAATGCACATGGAACAGTTACCAAGAGAGTCCTTATTCTGTGCCATGCAACAAGTCTCCATATATTTATATGGATTCAAATCATGTGAGATATGTTTTATGACCACAATGGACTTATAGAAGACTGCAGTAAGAGTAAGATATCTGAAAATCTCCAAATATTTGGAAGCAAAGAATACAATGCATTTCTGAACAATCGTGGGTCAAAGGAAAGATCATGAGGTGTGAAAAATTATTTGGAACTGAATGTAAGCCAAAGATCACATATATAGATTCATGGGATACAGCTCAACCAGTGCTTAGATGCAAATTTATAGCACTAAAATCCCTATATTAGAAAAGAAGGAAAGTCTCAAATAAATTATCTAACTTCCCATGTTAAGGAACTAAAAGAATGAGGACCAAAATAAATCCAAATCAAGCAGAGGGAAGGAAGAATTTGTCCTAAGTCAAGAGTGTTTGGGCTGGCCTGGTGGCTCAGGCGGTTGGAGCTCTGTGCTCCTAAGGCTCCAGTTCCATTCCCACATGGGCCAGTGCCAGATTGGTCAGTTATTCGGAGCGCGGGCTCTCAACCACAAGGTTGCCGGTTCGACTCCTGGACTCCTGCAAGGGATGGTGGGCTATGCGCCTTGCAAATAACAAGGCAACTGGACCTGGAGCTGAGTTGCATCCTCCACAACTAAGATTTATAGGACAACAACTTGACTTGAAAAAAGTCCTGGAAGTACACACTTTCCCCCAATAAAGTCCTGTAAAAAAACAAGTGTTTTATAATCTGGTACAATGCTAAGATGTTGGGGACTCTGAATAAAGCAAGGGTGAAGCATGTCTACTCTGAATGCGGACTGGCCCCAGGCAGACACCAGTGGGTCAGCTTTAAGGTCTATGGTTGGGCTTCAAGTTCTGATGATGGCTTCTTATCTACCACCCAGGAGTGAAATAACATGAAAAGAGCATTCATAAGGGATTTTACACTCCCTCAGGGGAGTGAAATGTGGTTAAATTGAATTCATTAACAATTACTCGTTAACTTCTGTCTGTGAGGCTGTGTTTAAGGAACACCACAGAGGAAAGAAGCCCGTCACTTACTATCTAAGTGGTTTCAGACAGTGGTACTACTCTGAAATCACTTCTCAGACATAAATTAGGGAAGATCCATATTTCACAGGGGTGTGTGAATGACACACACAGTGTATGGAAAGAATGAGAAACTATACCTCACATACAGCACACACTTGGCACATACTGGATATTTAAAAACAGGGGGGAAAGATGGGCTTAAGTTTGAACGACATTGAAAAGTACATTCTCCTGTGGTCTTCTTATGTCCATTAGACACAAGAATCTTAACTCACTGAATGTCCACAAAGGAGCTTGAGCATTAAGGCTAACTATGTTTACTTATCAAGAAGCTAGCAGTGGGGTGCAGACAAAATGTCATAGTTTATGCCTCTGGCTCAAGTATAAGAGGGCGCTACACTGGGTTCTTTAAATCTGTTGCCCTAATCCTCATGGTAGTAAGGTGGCTGTCCTACCACATGGCATCACATCCTCATATCCGCATCACAATCAGAATGACAAGACTGGGGGCAAAATGATTTCTTTTCACAAATCTCTTCACTTTATCCAGCAAGTCAAATTTTATAAGAAATCCAGAGTATTTCTGTTTATATCTGAGGTCAAAACTCAGTCATGTGACCAACCCTATCAGCCGGAGAGACTATAAAAAGAAGCATCTTGAAACAGGAAAAACACTTTCATGATTGATTCAGACTGATTATAATTGGTGACAAGGGAGCGGACACATTGTCACTTCGAAAAATCCAGTGTTCTTTCAGTAAGTAAGAGGGATGAGATGGCTGTTGGATGAGCAATCAAGAGTGTCTGTCATACTCTTTGCTGAGATGCTGGATTAAATCATAAGCACCTTAGACTCAATTAATTCAAGCAATTGCTATCTCTTCTGTCAAAGGCTTGTATTGGCAGAGGTTAATGGATGCTAAAACTGCAGTGTGCACTTGGACATACACAAACAGTGGAAATGGGAAAAATACTTGGCAGTTTTAGTTGAACGTAGGACCTGTTACTATAGACAAAGTTCAGCAAACATTTCAGTGAAAGACATACTACATACTAGTAAATAGTTTAGGCTTTGTGGGACATATTAACTCTCTCTCTCTCTCTCTCTCTCTCTCTCTCTCTCTCTCTCTTTCTCTCTCTCTCTCTCTCTCTCCCTCCTACTAACTACCTTTGTAGTGCACATCCAGCAATAGGATATATGTAAATAAGTGGTCCTGGCTCAGCTGCAATACAATTTCGTCACATAAACAGCAAAACTCACAGCAAGTTCTTTTGTAGATATCAGCAAAATTATCCTAAAGTTGGTATGGAGAGGCAAAAGATGCAGTATAACCACCATAATATTAATGGAGAAGAATAAAGTTGGAGAAGAGACACTACCGACTTCAAGACTGACTGCAAAGCCATAGTAGTGGAGACAGTGTGGTATTTGTGAACATATAGCCAAGTAGTCAATGGAACACACTCTGAAAACTCAACAATAAGGAAACAAACAGCCTGATTTTAAAAATAGCCCAAAGACCGTAACAGACACTTCAGGAAAGTAGATACAAACATGTCAAAGAAGCACATGAAAAGATGCTCCATATCATATGTCATTGGGGAAATACAAACTAGAACAACAATGAGATACTGCTACATCGCTGTGAGAATGGCCCAAGTTCAGAGCACTGACCACACCTAATGCTGACCAGGGTATGGAGCAAAAGGATCTCTCATTCATTGCTGGTGGAAGTGCAAATTTGTACAGCCAGTCTGGAAGACAGTCTGGTGGCTTCTTACAAAAATCAACACACTCAAAAAAAAAAAAAAAAATCAACACACTCTTACCATCTGACCCAGCAATCGTGCTCCTTGGTATTATCCAAAGCACTTGAAAACTTATGTCTATGAAACGACCTGCATGCAGATGTTTATAGAAGCTTCATGCACAATGGACAAACTATGGGAGGAACCAAGATGTCTTTCAGTAGGTAGATGGTTAAATTGGTCGTGGTATATCCAGACAACAGAATATTAATGAGCTCTGAAAAGAAAAGAGCTACCAAGTCATAAAAAGACATGGAGGCAACATAAATGTGTATTACTAAGTGAAAGCAGCCAGTCTGAAAAGGCTATAAACACTGTATAAATCCAACCATATGACATTCTGAAAAAGACAAAAATATGGACACAGTAATCAAAACATATGGCATTGGCATAAAAACAAACACATAGATCACTGGAAACGAACTGAGAGACCAGAAGTAAACCCACACATATATAGTCAATTAATTTATAACAAAGGAGCAATGATTATACAGTGGGAAAACAACAGTTTCTTGAATAAATGGTGTTGGGAAAACTGGACAGCCACATGCAAAAGAATGAGAATGGACCACTATCTTACACAATATACAAAAATCAACTGAAAGTGGAGTAAAGGTTTAAATGTAGGACTTGAAACCATAAAACTGGTAGAAAACATAGGCGGTAAGCTCCCTAACATGGGTCTTGGCAGTGGTGTTTTGGATTTGACACCAAAAGCCAAGGAAACAAAAGCAAAAATAAACAAGTGGGACTACGTTAAACTAAAAAGATCTGCACAGCAAAGGAAACCATCAACAAAATGAAAAGGCGACCTATTGAATGCGAGGAAATATTTGCAAATCATACAGCTCACAAAGGGTTACTATCCAAAATATATGAAGAACTCAGCTCAATAAGAAAAACAAACAATCCAATTGAAAAACGGGGGAGGATCTGAATAGGCATTTTTCCAAAGAAGAGGAACAGATGGCCAACAGGAACATGACAAGGTATGCAACATCAATAATCATCAGGGAAATGCAACTCAAAAGCACCATTGGATATTCCCTCACACCTGTTGTCAAAATAACAGGAAAGGACAAGTGTAGGCCAGGATGAGGAGAAAAGGGAGGAGAAAAGGGAACCCTTGTGCACTGTTGGTGGGAATGTAAATTGGAAAACAGAGTGGAGGTTCCTGAAAAATGAAAAATAGGACTACCATAGGCAGTTCACAAGGAATGAAACCTCACTTAAACTATGGCCTTTGGGTGATTATGACATACAAATGTAGGTTCATGAGTTGTAACAAATTGACCACACTGTTACTGGTCGTTCACAGTGGCATAGAGTGTGGGCGTGGGGGCGAAGGGGTTATGAGGGAAATCTCTGTTACTTTCTCTTAGTGTCAGGCAGCACCTAAAACTACTCTAAAAAATAAAGTGTAACAAAGTTTGAAAAAGCAAAACAACCGATATGGGCCTGACTTGGCTTGCAAGCCACAGTTTGACAACCCATGTTATAAGACTAACTAGTTAATGATAAAACAAAATGAGAAAGAATCTCTGTGTGTGTGTGTGTGAGAGAGAGAGAGAGAGAGAGAGAGAGAGAGAGAGAGAGAGAGAGAGAGAGAGAGAGAGAGAGATTGTGTATTACATCAAATGAGTGGTTTCCAAGTCCCTTTGGATACTTGCAAGTTTGATAATTGTTCTCTGAAATAAATGACCAAACAAAACAGAAATAGACGCATAATATAGAGAACATTTGGATGGTTGCCAGATGGAGGGGTTGGGGGGATGGGTGAAGGGGTGGGGCGATAAGGAAGTACAAATTGGTAGTTACAAAGAGTCATGGGGATGTAAGTTATAGCATAAGGAATATAGTCAATAATTTGGTAATAATTATGTATTGTATCAGAAGGGTACTAGATTTATTGGGGCGATCCCTTGGTAAGTTATGTAAATGTCTGATCACTGTGTTGTTTATCTAAAACTAATATAATATTGTATGTCAACTAATTGAAAAATAAAACAACTATTTTAAAAATTGTACTTGTTGTTGAAGTTATAGTACGTTTTTATGATGTTTGGTTCAGTACTTATACGACGGTGTGGCCCAGTGAGTTATTAAAATGGAGGCATGGGTGTTATTTTCAGACACCCCACGTGATTCCAAAGTGCAGGCCCCTGTAACAACCAGAGTGCTAAAGGGTGCTTCTCAGAACTCTCTGTGCATATTCATCACCTGGGGTCCTGTGAAATGTACATCCTGGTTCAGTAGGTCTGCGGTGGGGCTTAAGACTATTGTGCTTGTAACCAGCTCTCAGGAGAGGCTGAAGAGGCTGGTTCACACAACACACTTTTAATTGTCGGAGAAGCCTAGGTCCTGCCCCCGAGACTGATGTCATTGGCCCGGGTTGTGTCCATACCGAGGAGTGTTTTAAAAGGTCTGCAGCTGCTTCTAATGTACAGCAAAGCTTGAGAATCTCCATGCGAAGTACATAGTGATTTACGGATTGTAATGATTATTTTCTCAGTGGCCGAAGGCGGTCCCCTCCTCCCATTCCGCAGCACCCCGACTCCTCCCTCTCCTTTTCAGGTCCGAGCATGCAGATGATGGTGGGATCAGGATTAGCACTTTATCTGTTCACTCTTTCCCACCTCTAGGAGTCGGATGTAGTTCCTGAGGGAAAGAGGAGGCTTAGGCATTTGGGCTTGGGAAGAAGAAACAAAAAGCGTTCTAGGGGGCGATTTCCAAAAAAAGCCGGTTGAAACAGAATGGCCCTGGGATTACCAGGGAACCTTGTCACTGGAAACCTCGCCTCCAGTCTGGGGCCTGAGTGTGCAGCAAACAGCCAGCTACCCTCCTGGGTTCTGGCAGCACCTGGCAACCAAGCAGCTATGAAGGATTTCTCCTTCTCAATGGGCTGGACGAGAACGTGGGTGAAAATGCAAGAGAGACCTCTAGTGGCAAAGTATAGACATGAAATCTTCTCCCTGAAGCATAAACCCCACAGCAATCCGGAGTGAGTAGATGATGATGATGACATGATCACGATAAATGATAGCTTACAAATAATATATGTAGTGTATTTGCCGGGCACAGTTGTCAGCATTTAAAAATATTAACTCATTTACTCTCCTCCGCAACCAAATGGTATTAACAATTGTATTATCCGTATTTTATGTGTGAGGGCACTGAGGCACGGAGAGGTTAAATAGGTAACTTGGCGAAATTCACCCAGTTTAGTAAGTGGCTAAACTGGTATGTGAACCCAGGCAACGTGAGGTTCAGAAAACACTACAGCAAACTGCCTCTCCAATGCAGGAAAGAAGGAGGATTGTCAGTCAATTTAGTTATAAACACATAGAGGTGCTCGCCCTGTGCTTCCTCATATCTAGAGGAGAGCGATAATTTATATATCTCAGAAGAAGTCAGAGAGAGGAGTGGTCCTCACAGTAGAGAAAGAGAATGAAAAGGTCAAGTTCGGCTAAGAGGAGGAAAGGGGCAACAGCATTTTCTGGAAACTAAAATAAAGGGACATAATTCTCATTGAAAAGCAAGTATTCAAGTTAAATCACGGCAAATGTGAAAGGTAATTAATTGCTACTGTGTAGCTTAGCTTGTCTCTATATTAGTAAATGTTAAAATCAATTTGCAAACTTGTCATGCAAATCTGCAACTTTTTTCTTTACTTTATTTTTTTTTACAGAAGAGTTATTAAAGATATGAGGAGGGTTGCCTGGGCAGTCTGCTGGAAACTACTGCAAACTACTTCAGCAAATCTGTAAGTTTTAACTTTTATGTTTGTAACCACACGGGGCAGAGAAGAAACCTGTTGTGACTTTTTCCCAGGCAGGAACAATCTGGGGGTTAACAGGGGTTCATGTTTCATCAGGTGAAACAGAGTGGACAGTGAGAGAGGCTGAGTTTTTAAAGGGGAAGAGGAAAAAACAACAAGCACATCTATCATTACCTTAAGAATCTTTTCAGTTTTTTAACTGAGAAATAATTTCTTTCTACCCATAGCCATGAAGAGAAGAAGGTAATAAGCTAACTCTTCTACACATCCTGCAAGAAAAAACTAGAGGGCACACAGAGGTTAGGAACAGGCTGATTTGGAGATAAACTCTGAGCAGACACAGCTGGCTGTGGTCTGGAATGAGGTCATGGTCCAGGTGGGGCCAGGAGCCCCCTGCCTGTTCCAACACCTCAACCCATCCTCTAATGCTAGCTCCCCTGGGCTTGGGGCTGGCTGGGCCATGCTCTCTCTCTCCACTCTCTTTAGAGTAAGCTTACCAGTCACGTGACCTCAATGCCCCCTATAGCTGATGTCTCCCATATGTGTATTTCTATAGATGACCTCCCACTTGAGTCCAGATTAATTTTTTCTGGCTACCTGCATGACATTTCCACTTGGACGTCTAATGGGCACCTCAGATTTTACAGGACACACCTCCCTACCCCTCGTGTCCCCTGAATATGTCCCCAGATTAATAAATAGCAACCCCTTCAACCCAGGTGTTCAAGTCAAAACACCAGAACATGCGTTACTTTCCTCAAGCCCCACTACTCACCTCTGGTCCATCAGGAAATCTTGTTGATTCATCCCAACCTCTGTAGAATTTGTCGATGTCTCCTCATTTCTTCAGCCTCCACTCCAGTTCAATCCCCATTGTCTCTCACCTGGACCAGCTGTATTATCTCCTAACTGCTCTTTCAGCTTCCACTCTCCACCGTCTACGTTCTTCAAAGCAGCCAGAATCACTGACTTAACATTCAGGGAGATTTATTGTACTTAATATTCAATATTCAATATCATAATTTTGACCTCCATCCACGATTTCGTATATTTAGCCCTCTGGTGATAATTTCTCATATTTGTTATTTATTTATTTTTTTTAATACTCTGTTGCTTGATAGCAAGAAACGGTACCATTGAACTAGAAACCTCACCTGCCTGTATTCTAACACACGCCCAGCATTGGTGCCCACATAAAGTCAGCCCCACGTCTATGGGAAAGCCCGCCCTACCCACAGGTACATTATCACTGCAGCCCAGGGTGAGCTCGCCAAAGAGGTGTTCTGGCAAGCTGGCTTCCAAGGCCCCCAATTTGCTACCTAGAATTAACCGATACCATTTCAGATAAAGGGAAGAACCCCTTTATTTTAATCCCTGCCCAATCCCATTCCCTTCACTCTTCCTCCACAGGCCACCACAGTTGTGATTTCAGACCAGTTTTTAATTGATTTACCGTGCACACACTTACAGATACCAGGGCCCCAGGCCACCCATCTCAGCGCACCCCCACATACCACCGTGTTTATAATGCAAAGCTTAACTGTGTTTATCTGGGACACACACAATACCTTCTCCCTCCATCCACGGAGATCCGGAGCTGCATGTGGATGGGGCATGCGTGGCTGGAGAGGCTCCGGGATACTTGTTTCCAACCCGAGAAGGTGACAGTGTTGCACACACCAATCACCCGGAGACCTTTATTTATTCAAGAACCATTAACTTTATTGGAAAAAATGGCAAAACTTGAAGGTAAAGGTTAAACGTCTTGCAAGGGAAATACTGCAATGTGCCTGGTCGGCATGGTGACCAGGGGAAGTCACCCAGTGGCTACAGGAGAGGCAGTCCAAGGTCAGTTCTTGTCGCTGTCACGCACGGCGAGCTTAGCACACAGGTCCTCTGCCAGGCCGACTTCCGGGGCTCCCATCTTGCGCAGGTTGGTGATGTGGTCCTCTAGGTCTTTGATGAACTTCGTTTGCTGGAACAGGTAGTGACTCTCGAGGAAGTCGCACAGGTGGCGTCCTTCATCTCGGTGGCCAGGTGCTGCAGATCGAATAGTCTCTGATTCACGCTCATCTCCAGGTGAAATAGTTCCTGAAATAGTTGTGTTTGTTCATCAGGACATTCTCTTTCACTTTTCCTATAATACTTACAACTTTGTGCATTCATATTTAGGATTGAAGGGGTCATTTCCTTAGCCTCGGTAATTAGCATGGATCTCGTCCATTGTGTAATGTCTCTTTTACTATTGGCTTCTCCTCTGAATTGGAGAGTAGTTCATTTCAATTAGAGAGTGGTATTCTCTCTTTGTGGGTACGTGGCATGGAGCTTTCAGGTTAGATAGGGACCCTCCCAAATGCTAAAACTTTGGCATTTTTCTGACATTCGAAGACTTCTGTGTATCTCCCTTCTAGGTAGATATGTCCTTTTGTTTTGTTTCCCTTCTGTTTTCAGGTCTGCAGTTAACTCAGATCTGCTCTAATATGGGTTCCCTTCCTAAATCTTTGAACGACATAAGGCAAATATCCTTCCTATCACCTGCACCACCAATATGCACTGGATCTTTGTAAGAACAAAAAAGAAAAATTTACTATTAAGTCAGTAAGACTCAAATGGTTATTACAGCAGTTAGCCTACCCTGACTAATTACCCAGTCACATGATGTTTTGAGCAACTCCAGGTTATCCCCACCAGGTCCCTGAGGCTAGAAAAGAAGATCCAAAAGAAGAAAAGTATAGATAGCCAAGTCATCATGCTCCATTTCTTTGCTAAATTCATCAATAATACTTATCAGTCCTGCTCCCTTTCTCTCTCATAGAGAATGAAATGAAACATCCCTCAAGGACATATGAAGAGCAAGGAATATGTTTTCATTTCCCTCGATTGTGGGAAAGAAAATCAGGCTGGTCCTTACGTGCCTGACCTTAAGCCAACAACAGAAGGCACGAGGGGTAGGGGTCATGACTGGCTAACCCCTGAGGCAGTCAGCTATGGTGAGGGAGATGTGGGATGTGTAAAAACAGGGGAGCACCCACAGAAAACACATAATTGGAGTTTGTGTTTATGTGGGCCAGTTCCCCAGAAAAGTAAGATACTATTCCAGAACTGGTAGTGGGGCTAAGAAGACGGTACAAGGGATAGTACCATTAGTCTTCCCTATTGGACTGTGAGGTAGACAGAGTGAGTCCCATATCTTTTTGTTTCTCCTACATTGTATAGCATGCTGGGCACTTAGCACTTCCTTCCCTGAGTAGTTCTTCACCTTTGGAAAAAAGTATATAGAGAAAGGAGCAACAAAATTGGGCTCAGCAAACAAAGGAACAGCCTGTTTGAGACATGTGTGGGAAATGGAAAATGGCTTCAACTCCCAAATACAGCCGCCAAACGCTCTTGGTCAGAGTTGCCTGGCAGTGCTCTCTGTGAATCTTGGCCCCAGTGAGCACTGATTAATAAAGGTGGCCAGGGAGCCAGTCCCATTCTGTCACCAGATAATAAATGACAGATTTGATGAGTCCTTACTAGACTAGGTAATTTCCTGTATTATCACTAAGTCTCACAATTCTATGAGGTAGAAATTGTTTTTATCACCTCCCATATGTGGAAACTGAAGTCCAGAATATAAATTTCTCGCCCAAGATGATATGGAACCTAAATTAAAGTCAAACCTGGCTCTCAACTATACCCCTAGTGACCTCAGTTACCTCTTTAATAAACTGGTGTACAAGCAGGACACTGGGTCGTGTAATTTCTTGAGGCCTCCCCCAGCTTCAAGTCATGTGAGAACAAGAGGCGCAGACACAACAGCAAATAGCTGTTAGGATTGTATAGCAACATGGTAACCCCTTCACTCCCCCATCCAGCTTTCTTGGCGTAGTCCTCAACTTTGGCAAGGCCAAGCTTATGCTACTCAGCTACACAGAACAGTCTCTCCTTGCTCAGTTTCTACTAGGAAATGAATTTCAGTACATTTTTAAAAATTGCAAAGGGCCACAGTTTGAGATCGAACAAAACTTTTCCTCAGCAGACTGCCAAATCTCTGAGCATGGATGGGATGAGTGAGTGTTTAAGTTTTGTGTCACTCCTGTGATGAGCTGCCTAAACCTCCAGTTGGGTTGTTCTTCATTTACATTTTGCTGTTCTGTTTTACAAGCTCTGCCAATAGGGCTGAGCCAAGAGTGATGTCCTTGACTAGAGAGGTGCCCAAGGCTGGGTGGAATGCTGAGGCCCTACAGTGAGCTGCACTGGGTACAGTAGTGGCCCTGCCATTGATGAAGAACACCAACTGCCTTTCCAACTCAGACAGTTGGTCCCAATGAGTCTCCAAGTAGCCAGAGTAGGAGGAAGCAGGGGCACCACTATCAATTCCATAAGGCTCTTGGGCCAGGGGCTGAGCATGGGGGAAGCTACATCTTCCTGTAACTTGGAAAGGCATTTGATGTCAAGTTTAGACCTCTCTTGAAGGGACCCTTTCCATTTTACCAAGGAGGCATCAGTGGCCATCAAAGTAACTCAGGACATTATAGGAACTTGTGTACAGAGTAGTACTGGCTGGGGGGGGGGGCAGTTAGGGCCTCAGCTTCTAAAAGAGCCCAATAGGATCCCAAAAGCTGGCACTCAAGGGGAGTGTATTGGGCTGCCACTGGGGGTAGGGACTTAGTCCAAAACCCTATAGGACGTCAGGTACTCATGTTTGGTCCAGACTCCAGGAGGCAGAGTTACGTGTGGCCAAGGACGAGACTCGGAATGTGGAGCCAGAGGGGACTAAAGGTAAGGATTGTTGGACTGCCTGCCGGGCAGCTTCCAAAGGGTGGCAGACTTAGAGTGATCGCATATATAGGTGAAGAATTAGTGAGAAGTGAGTGGTGTGTTGCCTCCAAAATATTAAAAGACCTAGTATGTGTTGTGCCTGTCTGAGTGTAGTGGGTAGTTTAATGGTGAGTAACTGTTGGGGGAATTTCTCAGCATTTAGAAGACCAGATGATGCCCAGAAACTTGACAGATGAGGCTGGGTCTTGGATCTTGTGAAGGGCAATTGCTCAGCTGCTTGGTGTAAGTAGTCTTTGAAGGTATGCAAATCTGCGCATACTGCTTCCTCAGAGGGTCCATTCAGCATCATGTCATGGATATAATGTCAAAAATGGCACCTTTCCAATTGTAAGGTATTTAAATCCTGGTGGCAGAGGTTATTGTGCAATTGCAAGATTGTTTAAATATCCCATAGGGAGCTCCATACATGTATACTGAGCTCCTTGCAAAGTGAAAACAAGTTGGGCCTGGGATTCTTCCGGGATGGGAACAGAATAGAACATATTAGCTAGGTCTGTGACTGTGAAGGACACTCCTTGGGCCCATAGTATCTCCTCAATCAGTCCTAATATTAGGAATTGGAACCTTATTCAGGAGAACCTGAGTGGTGAGTTTTCAATAGTCAATGGTGAAGCATCATTCATTGTTGGCTGGCTTACATACCGGCCAAATGGGGTATGGAAAGGGGAGATAGTGAGCTTAATGACTCCTGTTTCAAGCATGTCTTTAATGACAGGACATAGGCCTTCAGTGCCCTGTTTAAGTCAGTATTGGGGAGTGTTTATCATCTTAACCAGGGGAGGAGAGTCACCGGCGTCCATGTGGTGAGTCCCACCAAGAAGGCCAAAAATTTGGGCTTTTTCCATGTGGCATAGCATGGTGTCAGTGCAACCCTGCCTATAATAAAGAAAGAAAGAGCCAGGGGAGCCACCACAAGAGAAAGCCATTTGAGGTGCAAGGTACCCATAGTTACATCTCAATGGGTTTGTATACCTTTGATTGTTTTACTGGCAATGCCCTTTAGGTAGAAGGGCTCCCATTTCAGGAATTTAGAGGGATTGCTTGGAATGACAATGATTTGGATACTGATGTCTAATGGGGTAAAAAAGGACTGTGCATTCTTATTGTCCCAATGAATGAGCAGAGTAGTATAGACATGATTGTCCCCAGGAGGTGGGACAAGCTCCGGGTAACTGCCAGTTTCCTAGGGTAGGGGCTTAGGCGATTGCCAGTCCTGGAGGTCAGGGAAAGGGGCAGAAGGAGTAGTGGGGACTAGCTCGGGCAGGAGGGGTGAGAGGGCAGCTGTGTGGCAAGAGGATGGACTGCAGAAGGAAGGGCGCTGTATCTGGGAGATGCTAGTTTCAGGGCCTGGAGTTAAGAGACTGCCTATCCAGAGATTAAGTGGCCAAGAACCCCGATATTTCATAACTCCCAGTTGAGGTTTGCTTGTGTATTCCCAACGGGGCAAAATTAGATTGGGGTTTATTGGGGAATGAGTGGGGAACATTTTCTTTTAGAGAAATGTGTTCAAGGGAGAGCTAGGGCAGCAGGAGTGCAAGGGCATGAGTCTGAAGTATCTGGGTGTTTGGGTGGGAATCTCCTCCATATCTAGCAACCATGTCAATGCCTTCCCGTGCCTTTGGATGGCTTTAGCATTCCCAATACAATGTAGTAGCAATGCCCTGATATTAGAGGGAGCGCCCTATAAAAAGAATTCTCTGGACTCAAAGTCAAACGGGGCCTCTTCAGTGTTGGAAATAAAAAGGGGTCATTTGGGTCACTATGGTCATGGAAATGATAAACACATTGGACCAGGCCAATTTTGCACAGCATAAGATGGGCCTCATATTAATGTTTTCCAATTACTGTGAGCCTAAGCGGTGATCACTCTGATAGAAGGATGAGCACAGTGCCAGGCAATAAATATCCACATGAGGAGAAGGAAGACGCTGGTATGAGGATCAGTGGTTCCAGGGGCCTTTGCCGTCCTTTCTCCTTCTTCCTCACTAGGTGCCTCCATAGCCCCATCAGCTTTTTCCTTGCTGACAGGGATGCCTCGTGAGATGCATTTCTTGGTTCTGTCCCATTCAGGCAAAAGCTGAGGGGGCCCAGGATCTGTGGTATCTCAGAAGAAATGAGCTTATAGCTTGGATGGAATTTAAGGTCTTTAGAGATATTGGCCAAGTAACACATTTTGGCAGTGGTGAGTACCAGTTCAGAGCCTGTTCCACAAACCCACAATAGCCATTTAGCTCCCTTCTCTCCTTCCTGGCACACAAAATCTTTAAGAAAGTTTTGAATTTCAGTATAGTTTCTGATCTTTTCCGTTTCCTGATTTTATCCCATTACCTTAACCTTATGTGTTGTTACTGGAAAACTTTGTGGATGATGTCACCACGAGACTTTTTCGTAGGTGGCCGCTTTCCTTTCCAGGGTGTCCCAATCAACCTCTCTGGGATTGGGATCTGCCTCCACTAGCATGATACACACAAGGTCTTTGGGAAAAGCCCTACACCTCTGGAGCATAATACTGGTGTATTGGCATGTTGGGATGCTAGGGCACCAAGCAATGCACAGGAGCTTCCATAGGCTTTTGCACTTATCAAGGAGCTGGAATACCTCTGCAGGATTCTTAGGAGGCACTGGCACCAAATATTAAGGACATCAGTATTTTTAGCAACATTGCACCAGGGATTGGGCCCGTGGTATCCCCTTGGGTCAGGGGACAAATAATGACAGCAGCGAGTGAAGCGGTGACACAGACCATAGGCCTCTGCTGTGAAATGGCACCTTTTCATGGTGCTATTAGTTTTCTGTTGCAAGGCTATTTCTCTCATCTGGGTTAGGACGCTTAGTCTAGGCACAACCCACTGGACTCAGTGATCGCAGGCGGAAGTCTCTTGTCCTCTTTACCTACGGGAGTATCCTCACATCGTGCCTTTAACCCAGAGCCTCTCCTTGAGTAGTGACAATAGCCTTGAGATCCAGTCTACCCTCCTTAGTTTTATTAGGCTCGAGGTGGGGAGGACCTTCACATACATTAATCGTCAAGTAAGGCCTTTATAATTAGCAGTCTAATCATTTTGTTAGACCATATGACCTTGATCATGCTGCTCTGGAAAGACTGTTGAATTACTATGGCAGCAGTGATATTTTGGGATGATAGCACAGGCAAAACACAACAGAGGCAATATGTGAAAGCACATAGCGTGACAGACCTCCAGCAAGTGGTGTGCCCTTCCAACATGGGGTTAACCACCTGAGTTAGTCAGTTAGTAAGTCAGTTTGCAGCTAAAAGGCATTCCCCTTGCTTTACTGCAAGGGCAATCATGCAATCCTGCCAACTATGCCAATTGTTTTGTACCAGTATCAGCCTATCGATAGTGACGCTATTGGCTAGAAATGCCTGAGACACTCACCTGGCCTGAGGCAAGCCCTCACAGATATTCCCTTTCAGAGCCAGTATTGTAGCTGGACCAGCCCTTGTGGTTCTTATGATTACAAGATGCACCTCAGCAACAACCATCAGGGGACTTTGGGAAAACAAACAAACAAACAAATTCATTACTCACAAATCCTGGAGGATACATGGTATGCTGGACACACACACACACACACACACACACACACTCACACAAGGAGAAGGAGAAAAAGAGAGAAAGGGAGGGGAGGACTGGGGTTCTGTCTTTTTTGGGGTCTTGGGTTTTTGCAAATTCACTCTTTATAGGTGAATTTAAAAGATAAGAGTGGGAATTAAAACTTGGAAAGGGAAAAATAAGTAGTCAAACAATCAGTTATCTAAGTTAACTGGACATCTCTAAAACAAAGAAAGCTTGAGGGGTGGGACAGCCTGGCTCTTTATCTTGTCAGGTAGCTGGCAATGTATCTATTTAAGATAGCTTTCTTTGAAGTAGATGCTACATCTTATGAGGACTGACAATTAAGTTCACAAACTTGTTGCAACGATGTTGCTAACCTTTTTTGTTATCAGAGGGATTATTCATTATGAATTTGTACCAACTGGACAAACAATTAACCAAGTTTACTGTTTGGAAGTGCTGAAAAGGCTGCATGAAAAAGTCAGACGACCTGAACTTTTTGCCAACAATTCATGACTCTTGCATCACGGCAATGCACCAGCTCACACAGCACTGTCTGTGAGGGAGTTTTCAGCCAGTAAGCAAATAACTGGATTGGAACACCCTCCTTATTCATCTGATCTGGCCCCCAATGACTTCTTTCTTTACCCGAAGATAAAGGAAATATTGAAAGGAAGACATTTTGATGACATGCAGGACATCAAGGGTAACACGATGACAGCTCTGATGGCCATTCCAGAAAAAGAGTTCCAAAATTGCTTTGAAGGGTGGGCTAGGCACTGGCATCGGTGCATAGCCTCCCAAAGGGAGTATTTTGAAGGTGACTGTAGTGATATTCAGCAGTGAGGTATGTAGCGCTTTTTCTAGGACGAGATCGCAAACTTCATTGTCGGACCTCAATATCCTGTAGGGCAGAGATTATCACAAAAATGGTTGAGGGAACAAATGGGGTCCTTCAAATGCATAAGCGTTCTATATGATTTTTTCCAGTTTTGTTGAGATAAAATTGACATATAGTACTGTATAAATTTAGGGTATACAACATCTTCATTTGACTTACATATATTGTGAAATGATTACCACAGTAAGTCAGTTAAAAAAAAAAAGAAAGAAAGAAAAGAAAAATTTTTTTTTCCCTGTGATGAGAATTCTTAGGATTTACTTTCTTAACAACTTCACATATATCATAGAGCAGTAACTATAGTCATCATATTGTACATTACATCCCTACTACTTATTTATAACTGGAATTGTGTACCTTTTAACTACCTTCATCCAATTCCCCCTTCCCCTACACCCCACCTCTGGTAACCACAAATCTGACCTCTTTTCTGTAAGTTTTTTTAGATTCCATACATAAGAAAGATCATAACGTATTTTGTTTTTCTGTTTGATTTATTTCACTTAGTATAATGTTCTCAAGGACCACCCATGTTGTCACAAATTGCAGGATTTTCTCCATTTTATGGCTAAATAATATTCCATCGTATATATACATACCACAACTTCTTTACCCATTTCTCTATTGATGAAAACTTAGGTTGTCGCTGTGACTTAACTATTATAAATAATGTTGCTACGAACATGGGGGTGTGGATATCTCTTTATTATTTTCATTTCCTTCAGATATATTCCCAGATATATAGAAGTAGAATTGCTAGATCATATAGTAGTTCTATTTTTAATTTTTAGAGGACCCTCCATACTGTTTTCCATACTGGCTGTACCAATTTACAATCCCACCAATAGTGCACAAAGATTCACTTTTCTCCACATCCTCGCCAATACTTGTTATCTCTTGTCTTTTTAATAATAGTCATTCTGACAGGTGTGAGGTGATGTGGTAGTTTAGATTTACATTTCTCTAATGATTAGTGATGCTGAAAATCTTTTCATGTACTTGTTGGCCATTCATATGTCCTTTTTGGAAAAATGTTCAGGTCCTTTGTTAATTTTAAATTGTATTATTTTATTATTATTATTGCTATTGAGTTGTATGAGTTTATGTATTTTGAATGTAAACCCCTTACCAGATACATGATTTGCAAATATTTTTCCTCATCCCATAGTTTGCCTTTTCATTTTGTTCATTTTTTTATTGCTGTGAAGAAGCTTTTCAGTTTGATGTAATCCCACTTGTTTATTTTGTCGTTAGTTCTTTAGGTGTCATAACAACAACAAAAATCATCGCCAAGTCCCTTGGTAAGGAGCTTTTTCTTATGAAAAAATTGTTTTTTCTTTTAGTATTTTTATGTTTTGCAGGCTTTCATTTTAAGTCTTTTATCCATTTCCAATTAATTTTTGTGAGTGGTATAAGATAGGTGTCTAATTTCATTCTTTTGCATATCCAATTTTTCCAGCACAAATTATTGAAGGGACTATCTTTTCTCCACCGACTATTCTTGACTTCATGTCAAATATTAGTTGGTTATAACGGTGGCCAAGACATGGAAACAACCAAAATGTCCTTTGATAGATGAATGGATAAAGAAGTTGTGGTATATATACACAATGGAATATTATTCGGCGGTAAGAAAAGATGATATAGGAACATTTGTGACAACATGGATGGATCTTGAGAGTATAATGCTAAGCGAAATAAGTCAGACAGAAAAAGCAGAGAACCATATGACTTCACTGATGTGTGGTATATAAACCGAAAACAACAAAAGACAAGACAAACAAATGAGAAACAAGAACTCATAGACACAGACAATAGTTTAGTGGTTACCAGAGAGTAAGGGAGGTGGGGGGTGGGAGATGAGGGTAAGGGGGATCAAATATATGGTGATGGAAGGAGAACTGACTCCGGGTGGTGAACACACAATGGGATTTATAGATGATGTAATACAGAATTGTACACCTGAAATCTATGTAATTTTACTAACAATTGTCACCCCAATAAATTAAAAAAATATATATATTAGTTGGTTATATATATTGAATTTATTTCTGGGCTTTTGATTCTATTTCCATTGATCTATGTATCTGTTTTTATGCCAGTACTATACTGTTTTGATTACTGTAGCTTACAATATACTTTGAAATCAGAAAGTGTGATGCCTCCTGCTTTGTCCTTTCTCAGGATTGCTTTGGCTATTTGGGGTCTTTTGTGGTTCCACACAAATTTTAGGACTGTTTTCTTCTATTTCTGTAAAAAAAAAAAATGCCATTGGAATCTTGATAGGGGTTGCATTGAATCTATAGATGGCTTTGGGTAGCATGGACATTTTAACAATATTAATTTTTCCAATCCATAAACACATGAAACCTTTCCATTTATTTGTTTCTTCAATTTCTTTCATCAGTGTATTATAGTTTTCAGTTTAGAGATCTTTCACCTGCTTGGTCAATTTATTCCTATTTTTATTTTTTATGCTATTGTAAATGAGATTGTTTAATTTATTTTCAGATAATTTCTTGTTAGTGTATAGAAATACCTCTGTATTTTTGTATGTTAATTTTATATCTTGCAAATTTACTGAAATATTTTATTAGATTGAACAGTTGTTTGGTGGAGTCTTCAGGATTTTTCTGTATATCAAATCATGTCATCCACAAAGAGACAATTTTACTTCTTCTTTTCTAATTCTGATGCCTTTTATTTCTTCTTCTCCTCCTCCTCCTCTTTTTTTTTTTTTTTTTTTTTGCCTGATTGCACTACTAGGACTTCCAGTATTCTCTTGCATAGGAGTAGTGAGAATGGTCATTCTGGTCTTGTTCCTGATCTTAGAGGAAAGCTTTTCACCTTTCACCATTGAGTATGATGTTAGCTGTGGGTTTGTCACATATGGCCATTATTATATTGAGGTAAATTTTTTCTATACCTAATTTAAGAGTTTGTTGTTGTTTTTAAAATTATGAATAGATGTTGATTTTGTCAAATGCTTTTTCTGTGTCTATTGAGATGCTCATATGATTGTTCTTTCATTCTATTAATATAATGTATCATATTGAGTGATTTGTATATGTTGAAACATCTTTGCATCCCAGGAATGAATCACACTTGATCATGGTGAATGATCTCTTTAATGTGCTGCTGAATACTATTTGCTAGTATTTTACTGAGAATTTTGCATATGAATTTATCACAGATATCGGCCTGTAATTTACTTTTCTGGTAGTGACCTTTTGGCTTTGGTATCAGGGTAATGCTGGCCTCGTTAAAATGAGTTTGGGAGTGTTCCCTCCTCTTTCATTTTTATGGAAAAGCTTGAGAAATATTGGCGATAATTCTTCCTTATATATTTGCTAAAGTTCAACTGTGGAGCCATATGATCCTGGGCTTTCCTTCTTTGGGAGATTCTTGATTACTGATTCAATCTCCTTACTAGTAATTGGTCTGTTCAGATTTTTTCTTCCTGATTAAGTCATAGTACGTTTTATAGTTCCAAGAATATTTCCATTTCTTATAGGTTGTCTAGTTTGTTCACATAAAATTGTTCATAGTAGCTTCTTATGATCCTTTGTATTTTTGAGGTATCAGTAATAATGTTCCCTTTTTCATTTATAACTTTGTTGATTTGGGTCCATTCTTTTTTCCTTGGTTAGTTTAGCTAAAGGTTTATAAATTTTGTTTTTCAAAGAAACAACTCTTAGTTTGGTTAATCATTTGTATTATTTTCCTGTTATTCAATTTCACTTATTTCTCCTATAATCTTTATTATTTCTTTCCTTTTGCTAACTTTTGGTGCAGTTTTTCTTCTTTTTCTAGTTCCTTAAGGAAGAGCAGGTTGTTATTTTTTCTTTTTTCTTATTTTTATTTATTATTTTTTTAAATTTTTATTAAATTTATTGGAATGACATTGGTTACTAAAATTATATAGGTTTCAAGTGTACAATTCCATAATACATCATCTATATATTGCATTGTGTGTTCACCACCCAAAGTCAATTCTCCTATCACCATATATTTGACCCCCTTTATCCTCGTCTATCACTCCCCTCCCCCCTTACCCGCTGGTAACCACTAAACTGTTGTCTGTGTCTATGAGTTTTTGTTTGTCTTTTTCGTTTGCTGCTTTCAGTTTTGAGTGAAATCATATGGATCTCGACTTTTTCTGACTTATTTTGCTTAGCATGATATTCTCAAGATCCATCCATGTTGTTGCAAATGGCAGTTTTCATCATTTCTTATGGTTGAGTAATATTCCGTTGTATATATGTACCACATATTATTTATCCAATCATCTATCAAAGGAAACTTTAGTTGTTTCCATGTCTTGACCATCATGAATAATG
>NW_022680400.1:0-22629 GCF_004115265.2 Rhinolophus ferrumequinum
GTAATTTTCACCTCTGCCCATTTCCTCATGTTAACTGCTTCCTCTGCCGGTTTCTGTGTTAGAAAAGAGATTCCCTGTGCAGGTATAGTCTCTGAGGCAATGCACAAAGTCCACCGCCATTTCCAGCTGGTCTCCTTCATCAGCCTGCTCAGACACCCCCTAAGAGGATGAAGCTCAGAGACCTGAGCTCCAGCTCCAACAGCTGTCAAGTACTTGCAGACCCCCACCCAGGCGCCTGGCTTACATTGGTGATGAAGGTGCGAGACAGAAGCTCCTCTCGCTGTCTCTCCTGCTGCTCCCTTGTGTATAGCCGATGCTGGAAGTTTCTGAGAGCAGTCTGCAGGTCTAGACATCATACTTTAACTGGTCGACACGACTAGAATTGAAAGAGAGAGAGATTCCATTCCATGGACCCCAGGGCGGCACATTGCGGTCACCAGGCTTTATATTCAGGAAAGAACACATGTTCTTACTTCTCTCTGTACCTCTTCTTGCTATCCCTCCCCCAAATAATCTGACTTTGACCAATGATGTTTGAAACTAAAGAAGTAGCTTGTGGTTAAAGTAGGGTTGTAGCACACAAGATTCCAGCAGCTTTACTTAAATACCTGCTGGTCTCTGATTCTGGATGCATGACAGGGAACAGGCGACAGGAAGCAGGCTCGATGACCTCTTCCTGACCTGCTATGGATTATATCGCTCTCCTGGAAGAAGCCCAAGGGCATCTTTGGAGTAAAGCATCAACAAAGTTTCATAACACTTTTGGGAGCAGGGCTGGGGTGGAGGTTGTGAGAGTGGTTTCATTTTAATTTCAAGGGGGAGTATCAAACATTAGATCGGTATTTCGTTATAAATAGACCGACTGAATGATTTAAGAGCAAAAATTCATTTCAACCCAAGAATGTAACGAGAAACCAAAGGGCAGAGTAAATGCTCTGGCAGCACTAGGCTTCAAGTGGCCATGGGTCTGGTCAGAAAAACAGCACCGGAGGCAGAATTTCAAAGTGACACAGATAGGTGAGGAGACACAAGACTTCTGAGCCACTAACCTCACAGACGTTTTATTTTGAGAGAGTATCACTCAAACAGAACTGTGTGCTTATGGGGACTTGATCTTTGCACAGTCTCAATTTTTCAGTGTATAAATGGAGATTCGTACTATTTGATGGCCCCCTTCCCCCCCACCGGGAGAAAGGCCTGTGTTGGGGGCCTGGGGTGTCACAGAACTCACAGTTTGGCATTCTGTCTTTTGTTAAGGGGGCTCCTTGCTGGACAAAATCTCCAGACGTTCTAGATGGCTCAATATCTGGTCTATGCTTGCTTGGATTTCGTTTTCTGCTACTGTACAAAAAGAAAAAAATAAGAATCGTTGGAAAAGAGACAGTGAACTTAGAGTGATAAATCAAACATAATCTTTTTTCCCATACCCAACAGACTCAGAAATACGTTTTTCAAAAGGAGAAACATGCATATACTAATGAGTAACGGGAAAAAATTTAAGTTATATTAAGAGACTGTAAATGTTGTTTCAAATATAAATAGCATTTAATGCCATAAACAATGCCAATTTTTAACAAGCTGGGGTAAATCTGCAGAAATAAATTTTCTCGCCTTTTGAAAATAAAACGAACATTTAAAGGTTGTACAATAAAGTTTTGAAGCAAATGCAGTATTTTCTGATACAGAAAGAGGTCTCTTTTCCTTTGCGATTATTCTCCAATATGGACTGTAACTATCTTAGTAGAAAGACTGACAATTGAATTCCCTCCAATCATGAGGAAGCACAAAGGGGAGAGATTAAAAGAAAGCACAAAGGAGGATTAGTAATTGAACATAGAGAAGAGGTTCCCTTAAGGCTTTCCATAAGAACGTGTGGGCTGATGTTGGAGCCCCCAAAATAGACCAATATCATAGGAAAGGCCCAGGAAAGAAGCCACAGAGTAAAGATATGATAAATACAGTCATTTTCTTATCCCTGTGATCAAGAGTCAAAATGACCTCTTTTCCATTCCTAATCATGTAACAATGAGATTGTTGGAAGGCAAACAAAGTCGATGGACATAAACTAGACTGTGCCCAAAAGAAGGCACCCAGACTGCTTCTTGCTCCAGAAAGAAATGACAGCAATGTCACTTTCCTAGGTCAGCTAGAATAAGGGGGGGGGGGCACGGAAGCAAAACAAGAGGTACTTTTGAGGCTGTAGAAAGGAGACAGGAGGAAACAGAAGAAATGGGCATGGTGACAGCCAAGCAGTGAAGTGACGAAACAGTTTCTGGCAGTGTGTGGGTCAGCAGGAGTGTCTGCATGGCCAACTCAGGAAAAGGACCTTTTCTTATAGAAAAGAAACTAAAAAAGACAAAGCAGCTCCCTTCTCCAGAGAAACCATGGTGTTTCCAAACTAATTAATATTGCCATTCATTTCTGAATAACTGTCCTAAAAAGCCACAGTTCTCAGCTCAGAAGAAATGACCAATTCCAGTCACACATCTCTGACTTTTTGTGGAGCACATTCCTCTAAGGACTAGGTAATCAGATTAAGACAAATGGGGGGGAAGGACTTCCACTCCCACGGGGCCATGTCAAGTTGAGTGGAGGGGCAATGGGGGTGAGACCTGGGGGATTCCAAAGCACAAGCAGGGAAATCGGTGACTGTGCCATAGGATTTTCTGTAGCCTAACAACAGAACTCATTCCACGCTGAATCATTAAGCCTCCGAGGCAGAAATGCAGTCAGGAAACCCAGCCCTTTAGCACCGCGTCATCAGAGAAAGGACTGTGGTCTCCACAGCTAAGTACTCACAGTGCACAGACTGCGTGTCTGCCGTCTCCAGGCGTCCCATGTGAGACTGGATCTCATGGACCTGCCTGTCAAAGGAAGAGGGAGGAAACGAGTGAGACAGGAGTGATCATAGCGCTTCAGTCAGGAAAGACTTTCCGACGCCAACATGTAAGTACTGACTGAAAGGCCAGTCACTGAACTGTACAATGTGCACGTGCACTCAGGCCCCCATTTTGGCATGGTTTGTACTATGGTAACATTAGTATTAATACTACCGACTGGCGCCATTTACTGAGTGCTTACCACCTCTGAGACATTCTGCAAAGTCAATAGCCTATGAGGAAAGTATATTATCGTTCTCATTTTATAATAAGAGACTGAAGTCCAGAAAGGCTATGTAACTTGTTCAAGGTCACAAAGCAAATGATAAACCTCGATCTGGACCCAGCCAATCACTCTGTTGTTTGACCCAATGTGCTGAGCACTGGTCTGTACTAGGGGGAGTCAAAGGGCAAGAGAGATATAATCCTTGTCCTTGAGAACGATGTGATTAGGAACACAGGCCAGAGAGACAAGAAAAGTCCCGAGAAGACTTAAGAGAACACTCACACATACGAGCGTAACAACAGAAAGCTGAAGAGCTCAGCGCAGTGGTGCCAAGGCGAGTGATGGAACAGGCTGGGCCGAGAAAGAGGAAGCTGGAGGAGTTTTGCGGGTGATGGAGTTCTCACATCGTTTTGAAGGGAGACCCAATTTGGTGACGGAGATATGAAGATGGTATGCAAAAAGGCATACAAGGCACGTCATGGGGGTTATGAGCAGGCTGGCCTGCCAGGAAGAGGGTCGGGGTCAGAGGGAGAGGGGATGAGGCGATTGGTTGGAGGAAACCGTCAGAGGAAGGTCCTCAAAGACAGGGATCTCCTGTTTGGGAAACATCTTTCCCTGCCAATGAGGCAGCTGCCATCTCATTTGGAAAGCAACACTGTACCCTGGCCCTCGGCGTGCTCCGAGACATCAGGCCGAGCACTCTCCGGAGGCTCCCCAGGGCTTGGCCAAGGTCACCCTCAGAACCTTCCTAGGGGTCCCTGGGATGAATCCTGCAATATTCTTACACTACCCCAACACCACCTCCTGGTGCTTACCATCTCTCGGTGTTAGAGCCACATGAAGGGGGCCTGCTGAGTTCTTACAGGATCCCCAACCCCGAGGGAAAGGCCAGCACCCATCCTCCACCACGAGCACCACAGACTGGGACCCCAAATGCACAGACACGAGCCAGGACCCAAATTTGGTTTCAACTTGCCTCTAGTCTTTTCCAGGGCTTTACTGCAGCCTCTAACCATGACCCATGGTGCCAGAAGCAAGGCCAGCCCTCGAATGACTCCCACAGTGCTCCTGGGCAAGACCCGTGGCCCCGAGGGGTAACTAGAGGTCACCACTAGAGTCTGAACCAGACTGTACTTCAGGAAGGCAAGTCCGGACATTTGAGAACGGGGCACGTGGAGACAGGAGGCAGATGTAGGCCTGCAACTCGAGGTAACCAACATTGGGATCAGGGTACCCATAGAAACAGCTATAGAGGACTGGACGGTAACACTGACAGAAAGGACATTAGGGCTTTTGGAGGCTGGAGGCGGTAGGCGGTGAGGGTAATTTTCAGAGGTAGCTTACCAGAGGAAATCTGAAAATTGGTGCATTATTGGTAGGAACAGGAAGGTCCAAAAAAAGGGGGGAGATAGCCAAGACACTCTGAACAGGTATGAAAGGGATGACTTGTCCTACCTGCTATTAAGACTATACAGAACTTACTTAAACGATCTAGTAGTATGCAGAGAGAGACAAAGATAGACAAACTCTAACCCCTAACCCTGACTCAAGAGGAAAGAATATAGGCCAGAAACAGTCCTACATTTGGGGATTTGGTGACATAAATCGGTGGGAAAACAATGGACTTAGGTAAACGCTGACGGCTCAGTTTGTTACCCACAGGGAAAAACGATGCCTCACGTAATATACAAAAATAAACTCAAGATGCTTTACAACCTAAATGTAAAAAGGAAGGCTTTCAAACTTTCTGAAGAAAATATAAATGTGCATATTATGACTTAGATAAAGGATGGATTTCATAAATGAAACAAAAACAAAACTACCCTCCCAAACCACCACAAACCGCAGAACAAAAGACTGATACATTTGACTGAATTAAAACAAAAGCTTTTTTACACGAAAGAATAAGACAAGCAGACTGGAAGATACCTGCAGCAAATAACAAAAGGCTAATTTCCAAAATATGTAACAAACTGCTACAAATCAAGAGGAAGTCAAATAAAGCAGTTTCTCTTTTACAGGGCAAAGGGCAACTGACAGAAAAGGAAACCCAAATGGTCATAAATATATGAAGAGATGCGCAACTTGACTAGTCATCAGGCAGATGCAAATTAAAAACAATGAGATAACACATTTCTCCCATTTGATTGACAAATATTTTAAAGTTTGATAACACACATTGATAAGGACGGGGAGAAACAAGAACTCTCATACACGGTAGAAACACTTTTAATAGATTTCTGACAATAACTGAGAGTCAAATATATGTATATCCTACGACCCAGCATTCCACTTCTAGGAACATGCATGCACTCAACAGGGAAGAGAATGGCTGTGGGAGCTTTCAATTCTACTTGTGTCTTTAAATCGATGACCTGAAGCATGTGTACTAAATTAAGTCCTAACACATGGCTTATATAATTCTTTATTTTTATATGTTTGAACTATTTCATGGATAAAATAAATCATAATAATTTTTCAGATGCAGAGTCAATGGTTTAACAAGTATTATCATTCATTTATTTACTCACTCAGCCATTCACTCATTTACTCATTCAACAAAAATGTGAGATACACAATCCCAACAGTCCACAGGGCAAGAGGGAAATAAAACCACAGGTGTGTCCATAGTGGGAAAGGAGCGACACACTGAGGATACCACCGTAAGTTTATACTGATTTCAAGAGGCATTTGATAGTTTCACATGATACCTTATGATAAATATGGAGTGACAACACTGCAGACTGAGGGAGTGGTTTCCAGTGTGCCACCACAGCCCTGCCTTGGGCTCCATGTTTTGTTCACTATTTTTAAAAATCAACTTATGTTTATGAAATTTGCACGATTCTGTGCTATAATGAGGGATCCTGTACAACAAAACAAATGTTAACATTTTCCATTTAGGCCAAAACAGTAGGATAAAATTTGTCAGGCATGAAAAGCATTTGACTTTAGATTTTTAAAAAAGTCAAATGCACACTCCAGAATGGCATCCAATCCTGGGAGCAGTCTGCTAAAGGGACCCTATCAATGAAAGGTTTCCCCCAACGGGAGACGAACAGGATGATGGGGAAGAGTTTAGAAGTCAAATCATAAAGAAGAACGGTCAAAAGAGCTAGTGATACTGAGCCTCTTGGACAAGAAAAGGAAAAACAAAAGTAAAACGGGCATCTGGTGCTCTTCGTTTTATCTAGGGTTGACCTACAGCAAGAGGAAGGGGCTTGCTCTCTGTTGCTGCCCCTTAAGGGAGACCCAGGACTAAAAGGTACAAATACAGTTAAAGATGACAGATTTCAGCTCAATACAAGGAAAAAAAAAACCCAACAAGAACAATTATGAACTATCTGTTCAAGAAAAGGAAAACACAGAAGAGCTGCTGTATGTTTAAAGGGTGTACAAGGCCTGCCCTGGGTGCTATAGAGGCTCTTCCTGTCCAAAGTGAGTTGGCATGGAAGGTCTTGCCTGTGCCTGTCACTTCCTAAATTCTACGAGAACGGTGAGAGAGATGAGGCAAACACCCACAAAACCCCAGAAACACTCAGCTAGTTTCTACTATTTTCTAAGCCCAAAAGAATAAACTTTAGGAAATTGCAGGGAAACAGTACTGACTTTCCCCCATCCAATCTGTTTGCTTCAAATGAACTAGAAAAGATATAGCCAATAAAGTGATTCCGATCTCTACATTTCATGCCTGAGAGGAAACATATGCAAAACAACAAAGCAAGTACGCATGGCATGGTGGGAGCTCCTACATGCCAAGTGAAAAATCTGTTTTAAACTGAACTGGGAATTCGAACACACTCGAAGCCAGTAAGGAATAGATGATACACAAGTAGCATGGCTCGGGTGTGTGGACATTAGAAATCAGACGTCCTAGCCCCATCCAGCATGGGGTCCTTGATGGGCTTGGGAGATGACATAACAAAGCAGAGACCTAGCGGCAAGTAAGCAAGGGTCACTGTTGCTGAGTTTTTAAAAAGGGTCTGTAGATCTAGTAAGAATTTTAAAAATTCTTTAAAAAGAATTGCTTTTAAAAGTCTATCCATGCTGCCTCTGACCACCATAAGCAGGAAACAAAGTTTTGGAGTTAAAAGATCTGGGTTGAAGTTCTAGTTCCACTATGTACTAGCTGAGGAACACTGAACAAATCATTTAACTCCTTTATGCCTCAGTTTCCTCAACTGTAAAGTAGGGATACTAATAATCACAATTATTTAAAGGGTGGTAGATCTCAAAATAGAAGCCTGGCTATTGGCTCCTCTATAAAGTTCACTCTAATGTATTAAGTGTAAAATGTTTATTCGGCTTATTTTCTTCCCATTCGTTCTTCAGGCAGTTCAGGAGTTTCTAAGATACCTAACGTTAAAATGTTTATCTAAGTGCAATGTACTTTCAGGGACACAGCAAGAGATAATCACAAATTGGGATCAAAGTTCCAGTAAAATTAATATGTTCAGTTACTGTTGTGTCACTTCAGCCACACTCATTGATTTCTGAGAATGCAGAAGTGCATTTCTGATGCTCCCAGGGCTCCATGCGTTTCCTTTGAAAGACACTCAATCACTCGTATCACGGAGCTGAAAGGAGCCTTACAGCTTAACCAGCCCCAAACAATCATTTTATAAAGAAAACGAGGCGAAGAGGTCTCGAGCAGGAACTCCCACGGGTTTAGTATTTGAGGAGAAAGGCAGATCAGAATAGAGTGCAGCAGGAAAAGAAGGTAAATTCCTTGAGGGGAGGGCTGTACTACCAGCACTGAGAACGGTGCCTAGCACATAGTAGGTACTCCATATTCGCTGAATGAATCAGTGACTGCATAATAGAGGGCCTAAAAGCGACAGCCCAAATTTGGCCCACTGCCTGTTTTTGTAAAGTTTTACTGGAATACACTCAGATCCATTTGCTTACACATTGTCTATGGCGGCCCTCGTGCCATACCAGTACAGCTGAGTAGCTGTCACAGAGACTGTCTGGCCTGCAGAGCCTACAACATCCATTACGTGGCCCTGGACAGAAAAAGGTGGCGAGCTCTGCTATGGAGTCCAAGGGTACGTTGTTTGTCGGAGGCCTGCAAAGGTAAGTAGTTCATCGACACTCCACAAATCTTGTTTGGGACACCATTTAGTACTCCTCTTCTCCGGAAGTTTACACAAAATTGAGCTACTGAGATTTCTCTGTGATCAGCTACCCGCTGCACTGATAACAAGTATAGTCTGAGATTCTCTAAATAAAATTATTCTTGAGAATAAACTGGTCACGGCCTCCTCAGCAACGTCCTTGAACCACATCAGCTAACCAGAGGCTGTATAAACTTTAGGCACACGCGGCCCACCCCGCCTTACTATATAAAAGATCTACCGTTTCTTAGTAACATAACCATAATTTTGTGCTTCATTCCTTTTTCAATTGACTCACAGGTCTAGTTTTTTAAGTCCCTTACTGTAATTTTTACATGGGACTAGGACTCTCCAGTGTTAAGAGCAAATCCTGTCATTTTAATACCATTACAAAGTAGGGTCTATATTTTCATCCACCCAAACCAAATACTTCATCACTAAAGTTAAAAAAAAAAAAAACCCACAAACTAAGAAAATGAAAGAGTAAGAGGATCATCATCCTCTTATTCCTAATGCTCCAAAACATTTATTTTGTTGTGAATTCATTAGGGAGATGGGCCGTATTTTATTTCATTTTCATGAGAACAAAACTACAGCAAAATTGAAAGTTGTTAGAACAGGGTAAGTATAGATATGTACCCAAAAAATTAAAAACAGAGACTCAAACAGATTTACACCAACGTTCGTAGTAGCAGTGTTCACAATAGCCAAAAGGTGTTAATAACCCAAGTGCAAGGCAGCAGATGAATGGATAACAAATTGTTACACACACACACACACACACACACGGTTATTTAGCCATAAAGAGATGATATTCTGATACATGCTGCTACAACACAGATGAACATTGAAAACATGCTAAGTGAAATAAGCAGACACAAAAGGACATACATTGTACGATTCCACTTACATGACAACTAGAACAGGGAAATTCAGAGACACAGAGTAGAACAGAGGTTACCAGGGGCTTGGGAGGGAGGAATGGGGAGGTAAAGCTTAATGGGTACGTGAGTTTCTGTTTGGGCTGATAAAAAAGTTCTGGAAATGGATAGCTTGTGTGATGGTTACACAATATTGTGAATGTACTTAATGTCACTGAGCTGTACACTTAAAAACTGTTAAATTGGTAAATTTTATGCTATATATATTTTACCACAAAAAAAATGAAATAAATCATAAGGTTTTTTTCCAAAAACAATAGGATAGGCATGATCCCTATTATCATTACCTATTTCAGCAAATTTCAAAAATGAGGGACAATATGAATAAAGGACACTACCAAGGAATTTAAGTTATGAGAAGCTAAATATTCAATTTCCTTAAAGGTAATCTATAACTAGATATGAATAACAAGTAATAATACTGAATGCTACTTACACAGCAATTTCTTTGTACTGTAAATACATAATCTTTAGAATAAACCAAGTCAGAATAAAAGAAAAAAATATTGCAGTGTAGCAGCAACAAGATTAGGGTCAACCAAGAGTAGGGACTGGTACCATTTAGGAGCTTCCAGCTGTAACGAACTTTCTGACATTAGCCCAGTGATGGATCCTTCTAAGTTGCTTAAGCTGATCCTGTTTGTACCGCTCATTTTACCCTCCATCCCTTCCTGCCACACATTAGCTCTCTTTGGGGGACGTTCCTTGACTTTCCCAACTAAACAGTACGTGCAGTTTGATATGTATACAATAAGATATGTATACAATAAGATATGTATACAACAAGATGTGGATACAAACAGTAAACTCCTATGTCTCCCCACGAGCTCTACCAACCCGGGGCATTGACTTGGCAGGTGCACGACAAAGTATTATATCCCGTAGGTGCGACTTTCTCTTCACCTAGTCTACCCAGCAGGTAGTCACGCCTGGAAGATCACAGGAACCATCTGGCCCACCGTCTGGGGACCCAGGGCTAACCCTCCGTCAGCCAGGGAGCTGCCCCCGGCAGCGCCCCGGCAGAGGGGCTCGGCCTCCACGCTGGTGGATGCCCAAGGCCCCAGCCGGGGAGGCCGGCCTCGCCCAGCCTGGCTTCGCCCCACCGGTGCCCTCACTTGTGCGTTTGCTGGTAGAAGGGCTCCATGTCGCCAGCCCCACGGCGTAAGTCCGCCTTCCCAGGGCCAAGTCCTCACAGCCCCACTTCCGGTTTCCGCCTTCCGAACGCAGGACCCTCCCTCTCCTACCGGCTCGGGCTGCCCCCACACTCGCCTTTCTGGTGGTGGTTAAGAGAAAAGGAAAGGGAACGAGAAAAGAGGCCGGGAGAAGAGGTTAAGTGTAGTCAGAGGTTCGCCCTCAGATGGAGGAGAAGGAGTTGTGGGTTTTGGCGAGGGTCTGTCTCCAGCATTGCATCAGGCACTCGCAAGGGCAGTCGCAGAGCACTGACGTGAGATCCTCAGAGCGAGGTTGGAGGCGAATGGGCCAATACCTGCTTTTACCTGCTGGCGGAAGGCTGAAGGGTTCGTGCTGGCCTTCGCGTTAGACTGCTTGATTATGGATCTGGAAATTTCGCCCTTCACTGGAGTCCCTGGCACAAGCACTCCTATCTCAAATTTGTCTGCTCACTTGCCCGCCCACCTACCCCACCACACCCCATTTATCCGTCCCCAATATAGTAAATCTATATTGAATGAATGGTTAATATGTGTCAGGTGTGCTGGCGGGGAGGCGCGGGGCCAGGTTTCTCCTGCCTTCAAAAAGATTGCAGTCTAAGAAAGGAAATAAGATATGTATACAAATAAATGTACAGGTAGCAAGTCCAAAGATACTGAGCCAAGCTGGGATGGGCTCTGGTAGGAGATTCAAGGAAGACAATGGAGGAGATGGCATTTGAGTTAGGACTTGACGGATTTGGACATTTAACCTCTCCACATAGGCCTAACCCATATTTCCATCCTCCCAGGCTTATCTGTGGTTCCTCCCAAGGGAGGAGACGTTCCTCTTCCTTTGACAAGTTGATTCTACTATTTTCCTGTATCCTGGATCACACCCAGTGTCCCAAGAAGAGACTGTCCACCCATGTACATTCTTTCCCTAACATTTTTCCATTTCTCCTAATATTTATTTATTAATGAGCACCCACTATTACAAGGCACAGATATTAGTGGTAGGAATACCAGTAAGACACAGCCCTCAAATCTCTCTGTTGGGAGGGCTAATCATGCCCTTGAGCTATATTATCCGGTCGAATAAGTGCTACAATTGATACAAAGGACCATTTCTCTGGAGAAGAGTACGAAGTATTCATGGACTAAATAACATGAATAGGGCCTTCAAGAATCGATAGCGTTTTTGATTTTCTGATCAAGACGGCAGAGTAGGTAAATGCTGTGCTTACCTTCTCTCATAACCACATCAAAATTACAACTGAACTACGAAACTACCGTCATTGAGAATCACCTGAAGTCGTGCTGAACCAAAACCCTACAACCAAGGACAGGCCGAAGAAGCCACCTCGAGGCTGGGAGGAGGGTCAGAGATGCAGAACAGGCTGGTCCCACACCTGTGTGTGACCATTAAAAATCTGGGGACCTTGACTGCAGAGGTCCCCTTTGGAGGAACAAGGGGTCACAGTGCTGCACCAGGCTCCCCAGCCCAGGGTTCCAGTGCTGGGGATGGAAGTCCCCATAATTTCTGGTTGTGAAAACCATGGAGATTGTGGCTGAGTGGGATGGGGGAACTACACGCTGAGGCTCTCCTCTTGGAGGGCCCGCGCATAGACATACTAACTGTCAGACTCACTCTGAGCTTCAGCGCTGGGGCAGCAGCTCAAAAGATGAGAGGAACATATGGGGAGGAACTGAGTTGTCTGGCTTTAAGATGAGGGCTAGAGGGTCAGCTTTTTCTTGGACGGAGGCATTGTTTCTTTGTTGAGCCCTCCCCCTTCCTCGTGTACAGACACAGGCAGCCACCATATCTGAGTCTTCATCAACCTGGCCAATGCCTTTCATTCGCCTTGCCCCAGTGATTCTGAGACCATGCCACACCCACCTTTTGGGCACACACAAACCACTATCTTGGTTCATGCTGCAGACTTTCCTAAAGTCTCTCAAATGTTCACAAAACCCAAACAAGCGGCATTTGACTTCAGCGTGTCCCATACCTCTGGCCGAGCAGCCCTAAGCCCAGCACTAGCAGCAGCTGGCCTTGGACTCTCAAGGCATCTCCAAGCACAGTGTGGGTGGTGGTCATCTGTGGATTGTGTAGTGGCTCATGCCATGTGGCCCTGGGCAGGGCACAGGCTGCAGCTGAACTGGCCTGCAGCAGGTCCTCTTCCAGGTGGCCCTGGGGTTGGCATGCCCAGTGGCCAGCTTTGAAATGAGCTGGAGCAACACCCAGCCACCTCCAAGGATGACACACCCAAAGGGCACTTTAGGCAGACACCAGAGCCCTGCTAAAGCAAATTCTGCTCCATAAGATCAGCCCCTCCACAACACCTCCTTCACTGTAGTCAAGGCCCGTCCACACAACCAATGAGCCTGAGGATCAATCCCGCGCACTGATGTGCAAACAGCAACCAAGGTTCTTATATAACAGGAGGACACACAGAAGCCACACAAGGGACACACCTGGAGCACCCAGCTCTAGTGACCAGGGATACTATGCCATTGTGCCCCACAAGACACCTACTACATAAGGCCACTCTATTAAGACTGGGAAACATAGCAGCCCTACCTAATATATAGAAACAAACACGGGGAGGCAGCCAAAGTGGGGAGACAAAGAAACATGTCCCAAATAAAAGAATGAACAAAGCTCCAGAAAAAGAACTAAACAAAATGGAGACAAGCAACCTACCAGATGCAGAGTTCAAAACACTAGTTACAAGGATGCTCAATGATCTCAGGGAGAACTTCAACAAAAAGATGGGAAACATAAAAATAGAGATAGAAAACATAAAAAAGAGAACTAGTCAGAAATAAAGAATACAATAACTGAAATGAATACTATATTACAGGAAATCAACTGTAGATAGGATGAAGCAGAAAATCAAATCAATGATTTAGAAGATAAGGTAGCAGAAAACACCCAATCAGAATAGCCAAAAAAAAAAAAAAAAAAAAATCCAAAAAAATGAGGACAATTTAAGGGGTCTCTGGGATAATGTCAAGTATACCAATATTTGCATCATAGGGGTACCATAAGGGGAGAGAGAGAGAGAGAGCAAGGAATTTAAAACCTATTTGAAGAAATAATGATGGAACATTTCCCTAACCTGGAGAAGGAAATGGATATTCAAGCCCAGGAAGTGCAAAGTCCCAAACAAGATGAACCCAAACAGGCCCACACCAAGACACATCATAATTAAAATGCCAAAGGTTAAAGACAAAGAAAGAATCTTAAAAGCAGCAAGAGAAAAGCAGATAGTTACCTACAAGGTAGCTCCCATAAGATTGTCAGTTGATTTCTCAACAGAAACTTTGCAGGCCAGAAGGGATTGGTATGAAATATTCAAACTGATGAAAAGCAAGGACCTACAACTGAGATTACTCTACCCAGCAAAGCTATTATTTAGAATTGAAGGACAGATAAAGAGCTTCCCAGACAAGAAAAAGCTAAAGGAGTTCATCACCACCAAACCAATATTACAAAGAACGTTAGAGGGACTTTTTTAAGATGAAAAAAAAGAAAAAGATAAAAAATATGAATAATAAAATGGCAATAACTACATATCTATCAACAATTACTTTTATTGTAAGTGGATTTAATTCTCCAATCAAAAAACATAGGGTGGCTAAATGGATAAGAAAACAAGACCCATACATATGCTGCCTACAAAAGACTCACTTCAGATCAAAAGACACAGACTGAAAGTAAATGGATGGAAAAAGTTATTTCATGAAAATGGAAACAAACAGAAAAGGCTGGGGTACCAACATTTATACCAGAACAAAGTAGACTAAAACAAAAGCTGGGGGCAGACAGGATGGCTCAGTTGGTTAAAGCGTGAGCTCTGGGCAACGGAGCTGCCAGTTTGACTCCCACATGGGCCAGTCAGCTGTGCCCTCCGCAACTAGAATGAAGTCAATGAGCTGCCGCTGAGCTCCCAGGTGGCCGGATGGCTCAGTTGGTTGGGGCTCGTGCTCTCAACCACAAGGTTGCCAGTTCAACTCCCACAAGGGATGGTGGGCTGCGCCCCCTGCAACTAAGATTGAACACAGCACCTTGAGCTGAGCTGCCTCTGAGCTCCCGGATGGCTCAGTTGGTTGGAGCGCAAGCTCTCAACAACAAGGTTGCCAGTTCAATTCCCGCATGGGATGGTGGGCTGCACTCCCTGCAACTAAGATTGGAAATGGCGACAGGACTTGGAGCTGAGCTGCACCCTCCACAACTAGATTGAAGGACAACAACTGTGAGCTGATGGGCCCTGGAGAAACACTGTTCCCCAATATTCCCCAATAAAATAAAAAATAATAATAATTCACTGTTCAGAATTTTGTAGTGCAAATGGGCAGTAATACATCTTCCAATGATGTTGCATCCTGAACTCTTTAGGCTATAACACTGTATTCCTAGAGATTGGTCTCTTTCAGTGTTGACTACACCCCTGCCTTCCACATACTGAAACCAGTTGCCAGAGGAGAAGGAGTGGATAGGCTAGGGGGCCAATGGGTGGAGCAAGAAATATTTGGCCTTCACCTGGACCAGCTTAAGACCCACTCAATGGCTCATGGGGTCACTACATTGATCAGAAGAAAGAAAGGACATTAACCGTAAAAGCCAGTGGCATTACAGAGCAATAAATGGTCTTGAGTGGAGAAGATAGACATGGCCACCTCGCGAGGACTGCCCGACATGTGGGGCAAAGCCTGTGAAGGGGGTAGAGTGACCACCCTTACCAGGTGGAAGTGGGTAGCCCCATGCAGGGCAAAGGATGCTGCCACCCCCATTAGTCTGGTGTGTTATAGATGGCAGGCAGCTCTTTGGTCAGAACACAGGCTGACGAGATCCATGGTATAGACCCACACAGGTGGCTCAACCCAAGGGTCAGTGGTGGACAGTCAGTAGCCCAGATTCCTGAACTCATCCTGTGTCCATTGTGAATGGGAATCACCCCCAGATCAGCAAGTCAGTACCATTCTGGTGGCCTGACCCTGTGCAATGCCACAGAAGAAATATTGTGCTGGCCAATAGAAGCAATCTGCTTACCAGCTTGCCCGAGACAACCCACAGGCATGAGCCCTGAAGCTTTTCAGGGCATTTGGTCTACCCAATGCATGTGGTGGAATGTTGGAGAGCACCCTGAAGAGAAGAAACAATGTGGGACAATGCCAACCACTGAAGGGGGACTTAGAAAAATTAAAAAATAGTGCTTTAAAAATTTAAAAAGTATGGGACCCCCTGAAGCCCAGGATCCTGGCCAGGGACTCTGTTTGCCTAGGTCTGAGGACAGTATTGTATGGTAGAATAAAGATGATCCCATATTCTTTGTTACAGCTCCCATCAAGAGGTGGATTCTAATTCCATTTCTTTTGAATCTGAGCTGATCTTTATGGTTTGCTTGCCCAATAGAATGTGGCAAAAGTAAAATTCTGGGATTTCCAAGGTCAGGTCGTAAGAAACCTTGCAGCTTCTATACAGCCTCTTGGAGCACTGCCTCTGGTAGCCCTGAGTCACTTGGGAAGAAGTCTGACTACCCGAAGACCATATGCTGGACAGGCCGGGTCTGCAGGTCCTCCAGTCAACATGCCCAGCTGAGCTCAGTCTTCCAGCCAAGGCTCCAGAAATGTAAGTGAAGACATCTTGTACCCTTTATACTAGTCTATCCATCTGCTAAATCCTACCAAGTGACTTCTGCAGACTCTACATAGAACAGAAATTTGCCCAGCTGAGCCTCTGCCTGAATTTCTATCCCACAATTCAAGAGATATAGTAAAATGGGTGATATTTTAAGCCACTGAATTTGGGGTTAGTTTGTTATGCAGCAATAGATACCTGACCTCAAAATGTTTATCATCTAGTTGGGGAGACAGGGTTCAGGGCTCATGAAAAAATAACAATGCAAGACAATGTATGACTGTGCAATGAGTAGTAAAGACAATTAAGTTCTGTCAGAATGCAGAAAAGGAAGAGATCCCTTTGCATTTGGATGATGAAGGAAGACTTTCCAGAAGACATGGGATTTCAGCTGGACCTTAAAATACAAGAAGGATTAAGACTTATGGATAGGCAGTCGTCACAAGTCATTTTTGGCAAGCAAAGAGCTCAAGTTGGGAAAGTGGAGGTAGTCCCAGGAGGCAGTCTGTGGTTCCTCTTGCAAGAGCAGAGGGTTTCTGCAGTAGAGAAAGATGAAGCTAGAACAGTGAAGTCCAACGTGCTGTGGACAGGAGTAATGCTTTGCCTCCATCCTGTGGCCTTGGGGACTGGTTGGAGGGCTTGGGTAATGACATCGAGAATATTTCAGGAAAATCACTATGATGACTTCATGCTCTGTCCTTTTATTTGAACGTCGAGAGATGCCCCAGAGTCCTACAGTTCCAGGATTTGACAAACCCATCCGTAGTCAGCCTGTTTGTTCTCTTCGTAGTCTGATACACTTGGAATGCGTCCTCCAAAGAGTCTTTTTGGTAAGTCCAACTTAATGAAACAGTTCTTATCTCTGAAACTACATTAACCTGTTGTGTCTCTCTGGACATCTCAATCAAATTGAACAGAATAATTCTGTTATCCCTCCTACCAAACCATCATTGCTCCCTACACTCCCCCTGCCCTGGGTTCCGACCCCTCCCTGTGCACCCTCTGTTCCTGTTTCCTCCTGACCTCCCCGTTTGCCCTACTGTCTGTCTCACCTGTGCCAATGTTCAAACGTCACCTCACACAAGCGGCGCCAGATGTGAATGTCTCACTTCCTCTACTAAACTGTGAGAGCCTGTTGGAGGCCCTCACCATTCTTAACCCCTCCCTTCCCTTTCCAATCATCCTTTCAATGTGGCCCAAAAGATCTTTCTAACGCAAAGGTCTGATGTTAGATATACATCAAGACTTTCGATAGCTCCCTGGTGCCTACAGAACACTGTGAGAAACACACTTGGCAGACAGAGCCTCCTTACTGGCCACATTCCTGGTCATTTCCCTCCTCCTAACTAGAGTAATTGCAGCTCTTCTCACAAGGGCCTTTGTGTCCTCTGGCCTCCGCACGCACTGTTCCCTGTGCTTCAAACACCCTCCCTTCTGTCTCAAGCCAGGTTAACTCTCACTCATTCAAGTCTCTGCTCTGGTTTCACCTCCTTTGGGGTGCACCCCTGACATTCAGGCTGGACTGATACACCTTCCCTGTGCTCCTCTGGCACTGGATGCTCCCTCTCAGCATTTGTTACAGGTGTCACAATTCTCTGTCCATTAACCTGAGGGCAGGAGATGTACCTTTCACCTTGCATTTCCCCAGCATCAGGCTCAGTCACTGGTACAAGGTAGGTGCTTGTCAATTATCTGCTGACTTGAAACAGACTCTATTTAATTAACTTACTCTCCTAAGTATGCTACCTGCCTGCCATTTCAGAAGCCCAGAATTATTTGAAAGTTGACCTTTCGGCAATTATATACTGCGTGATCAGTGGAGCCATATTCTTGTGGAAAGAGTCAGCACTTGAAATAAATGCAGAGTGCTAAACAAAATGCCTCCTCCTTAACTACTTTCCCAGCCACATCTCATTCTGTGCTCACAACCCCCTGGGGGGAGGTAGGACAGACATCACCATCCTTGTTTTCTAGACCAGATGCTGAACTTCAGAGAAATTAACTTGCTCTCCCAAGCTGACCACGGGAGAGGGGAACGAGGTCCAGGCTGCAGTCACACACTGCCCTCCAGGTGGCTAGTACATCATCTTCCCCCCACGAGGGCTTGCCACAGATAAGACACCTCTGACGGCTTCCGCTTCCAACAGCAACAAAACCCTACTCAGCCCCACCAAAGCCAGAGAAATATAATCTCACCGCCTCTGGGTTTGCTCCTCAACCCCTTCGATTAAAGCTGAGCAGACAGAAAAGATGACATTTCTGAACTCTGAGGCTGCAATGAGCTGAGAAAAACAAGCATCTGTGGCCCCTGCTAGGACCCACCAGGTGGAGGGGATGTTGCCCCGGGTGCTGTAGAAGGTGGGGAGGAGTCACCCAGGAAGCCACCCTCCAAGGAGAGTCCATCAGCAAATTGTCTCATCTAGCCATAACAGCCAGGAGCAAGGTGGGGGAGCAGGATTTTGTCCAAGGAGAGCCAGTGTATTGTAAACATGATAAAAGGGGCTGGAAAGCCCCACTTATCACTGACTAATGTGTCCCCAGGTCATGGGGGAGCTGGACCCCCACCAGCAGCCCTGCGCAGGGAAAGAGAATTCCTGATTAACCCCATCACCTGTGAGCCGGGCCCAGGGCAAAGGTCTGGCTTTTCCTCTTGCTAAGTGATTCCCATGGTCGTCAGGCATTCGTGGGGCTCAGCACGTTTCTAGCCTGCCCTCTGCCAGGCCGCACAAATGCCTCTGAGTCCCCTGCTCCTTGGAGCCACATGGAGCAGAGTGGGTATGTGGGCATCCTTGGCAGGGGAGATCTGAGGAAGACAAAGATAACATGAGGCTGAGGGCAGGTGCAGGGGGAGGGTGGGGTCTCCTGGTTAATCGTGGGGGAGAAGGAGGCCTGTGCTTCAGCACATGGAGCAATGGGTTGGCCTAATTTAACTTGAGGGACGGACTGAGAGCTTGATATCGCTCGGCTCTTAAATCTAATGATCGTATTCATTCCTTACCAGCCCCTGTGTGCAGGTATCTTAATTTATAGATGAGAAATGGAGGCTCAGAGAGGTTAAGTAAAATGCCCCAAGTTACACAGTGGTAAGTGGCCAGCTGAGACCTGAACTCAGGCCTTGCCGACTCCCAGCCTGGGCATTTCAGCATCAGTGGGACCAGATGCACCAGATCAGGATGTAAGTGAGAAAACTTCGGAGGGATGTTTGGTCAAGTGAGTTCTACTTTCTTCTAAATATGCTTTACACACATACACTCAGGGAACCTTCTGGGTCTTGTCTGTGTCTCCTCCTTTTGGGCCCCCATTTTCCTGGGCCACTGAGGCAAAGGGTAGTAGACAGAGTTCAGGCTTTGATACAGGGAGCCTGAGTTTGACGTTCCAACATGGTCCTTTGGGCCAAATCAATTAATTCCTCTGAGCCTCAGTTTCTTTATCTGTTAGACAGGACAATAACACCCGCCAGGTTGAAGGAAGAATACACGAGAAGGGGAATGCAGGGCTTTGCACAGGATTTGAGTGTTAGCTATTGTCACAGTGATTGTCGTGGGACCTCCTGAGTCAGTTTCTTGCTCCAGTTTTTGCCACCTGGCCCACCTGCCTCTCTAGGCATATTGCCTTCAGATTCACCTGCCGAAAACACCACCTCATGCCTATCTCCTGCTCAGGAAGCATCAGCCTTTCTACTGCTTTCTCAGCCTGGAACTCACCTTCCCTGGACTGGCCCACCTCCCACTCCCACACCTGCAGTCTCTGTTTGTTGCCCAGCTGTGGGCAACGATCCTAATGAGTCACGATCCTACTTGGGGTGTCCAAACACACTGCGTGTCCTCATACCTGTGGGCCTGTGCTGGCTCCTTGGAGGGGTCTGTCCCCTCTTCCAAGCTGGCTCAGACCCCAAGCTCCCCTCCTGCGGGCTTCCTGACCACCCATCCTGTCGCAGCCTCTCTGTCCTCTTGTCATTGTCTGGGCCTCAGCATTCACGTCCTGGGAGTGGTGGTTTTCCTCGTGTGACCTGTCTCCAGGTTAGATCATAAGCTTCTAGAGACAAAGCCCTGCTAGTGTCCTTCACTGAATCTGGTCAACTAATCGAGACCAGAAAGGCAGTGGGCTTAAGGGGACGTTCTCCGGAGTCTCTATCCACATGTCAGAGGAGGTGCCTTCCCGGCAGGTGAGCTCCTGGGCAGTGACACTTTGAGGATCTGGCTTACTGGAGGGCTCAATATACATCATGAAGTGACTCGAGCTGTGGCAGGCCACTGTGGAAGGGGCATTGTTTTGCCAGGTGGCAACTTTGTGGGACCTGGCAAAGAGTGCCAACCTAGAAACCCTCTATTCTACAGCCACATACGGCTTCCTTGAGCATGCAGGAGCGCCTGTGTCATCGCCTTTATCTCCACCATTCAGTGAGTCCTCATGGTTTCAGGTGTGGGGTGGGGAGCAGGGCTGTTGAGTAATTTCCTTCCATGTCCTTGATAACCAGTGAACTGAGAGCCATCAGCCCGCTCGATTCCCCACAGAGAAACTGAGGCCCAAAGAGGGGATGTGACCTGCCCAGACTTCAAAGCCTGGTTGGGGCTGGAGCTACATGTCCTGACTCCAGTCCAGTGCTCAGCTCAGCTCCCTAGCTCACACTGCCCCTTGGTGACACACACACAGCAATGTCCTGCAGACAGGGATTCTGGAAGAGCAGAGAACAAAGTCTCCAAGAAGACATCTCTGAGCCCCTCTCCAAGGCCCCCAAATCTGCCATGCCTTGGTGCATCCTGTTTTTCCTTCTTGAGATGAAGGTGCTGTCCCCACGGCCCAAGCCACCTGGCTCAGGCTGCTCAGTCCAACACGCTACCACTAGCCACACTAGCTATTCAGCACTTGAAGTGTAGCTTGTGCGAGTTGACTTGGGCTGTAATGTAAGTTACACAGCAGCTTTCAAAAACATAGCACAAAAAGCATATATACTATCTCAATACTTTTTTACATTGAGTCATGTTGAAATGATCATGTTATTAAAATGAATTTCAACTGTTTCTTTTTCCTTTTTTAATTTGACTTTTAGAAATTTAAAATGAAATATTGGGCTCACATGTAGAGCTTGTGCTACATTTCTGTGGAACAGCGTTGGTCTAGATTCTACCCTTGGGCTCCCCTACGAGAATGCAGGTGCCTGAGGGCAGACAGCTGACCTGGATAGTACTTCTCCCACCACTCACCCCTGCCAGCCTGACACCCAGGGCTGGCACATGCTGATGCACTAAGTGGGTCCCCAGTGCCCCAGATAGGCTCCTCCGAGGTCCCCCAGATCCACAATCTCAGAGTGGGGTCTGAGGGCAATCAAGACAGACTTTCTGTCGGAGGACAACGGGTTTCCAGTGCCAGGACCAGGATGAGGCAAGCCAGTACCGCGAACACAAAATGTAAGGGGGCATCACTCCCTGGAGCTGCGGCTGACCCTAGGAACTTCACTTGTTGCTTCCTGTGCTCCCAGCCCTGTAAGGCTCCAGTATGGCTCCTTCAGCAGGACCAGGGAAGGGGCTACATGTCCGTAGATGTCTATAGCTGAACGGACTAGATTCCCAGGGTGGTCCTCATAGCACCCACCTCCCAGAGGCAAAAGTCCTACTCAACACCCACTTACCGGCCCCAAATAAGCCAAATCTCCAGCCAGGGTCTCCTCGCCCCACTTTCAATGCCTTCAGGAGACAAGCTGCATTAATGGCGATAATTTTGCAGCTTTGAAAGGGAAGCGCTCAAGACCCTGAGGCGTGGGGCTAGAGGAGCCCTATGAGGAGAGGGCCAGACAGCAGGCATCCCTCAGAGGCCTCCAGCCTGCTGCAGGCCATGGGACCAACGTGTCCCAACACTGACAGGCTTCCTTGCACAAGCCAGACCTCACAGAGTGAGGGGGCGAATGAGGAGGGGGCAAGGAGGCTCGACAGGGGGGTCGGAGGCTCATCCATCAAGAACCGTCAAACAGCAGGGCCACAGACCTGCCTGAACGTTTGCCTTTTTAAAGAGGACTTCTACGGCTCCCCCACCCCCAAAACCTTAGCCTCCTGGAATCAAGCACATTCCACTGGTGGGGGATTAAGGGTCGGCAACCCAGGCTGAGTGCCCCCCCACCCCGCTCACCCACAATGCTGGGACTGAACTCCCCTATGCCACCCCCCCAACTGGAGCTGTGGTTAAGGGGCCCAGTGCAAAACAGAAATTGGTGGGGCCTTTTTGTCTGTCCCTGCTTTTAAGAAACTAGCATACAATTTGAGAAGCTATCTTAACTATCTTTTCTTTTTTTAAACCAGGAGAGCTGGGTAGCAGAGGGAGTCTCCAAAGCCTTATTTATACCAAGAGCTGGGGCTGTAGAATGGAACGGTCTCTCAGATAAGAGCCAAGGACCAGCTGTCCTCCCCACCGAGCCTAGTACCTGCACCTGGCTCCTCCTTCTGAAACACCAAGGGTCAGCGGGCTTCAAGTGTCCTGAGTGTTCATGGCCATGGTCAGGCCTTCCCTGCCAGGAAGGACAATAGCATGGACTTCATTTCTCTCCTTCCTTCACAAGGGAGTCCCAACTGGTGGCCTAAAGAACAACAGGGCCAAGATGAACCTGAAGACTTGGCAGTTGTTCATTCATCTAGGCATCAGAAAGACCTGTGTTCAAATCCTGCCTCAGCTCCTGCTGC
>NW_022680401.1:0-26816 GCF_004115265.2 Rhinolophus ferrumequinum
AGACCTGTTCTCTGCAGATTAGGATTAGGAGAGACAGGCCTTTTTCTGCCCTGTCCATCAGACCCAAGGCCTTGAGCAGGGAGAAGTCCCTGGTCAAACATCTGCTGAGTAACTTGTACACTAGGGCTGTAAAGATAAACTCCCATATGACTCATAACATCCCGTCCCCAAAGGTTAACAGGGAGACCAGGGATGATATATGGCTGAAAAGTTCCTTGATGTCCCTCCTGATCCTGCCAGGATAGGATGTTGCTGCTTTGGAGAGGGGACTGAGATTGGCCTATGCCTTGCAAATTAGTGGCAGTATAATGTGTCGGCCAACTCGAAGGCCAATGTTTAGCAGAGATGCAAGAAACATCAGCTCCTGTGTCTAGAAGTCCTTGAAAATCTTTTCCATTTATTTTTAGCATTAAGATTGGTCGTTCCTTTTTTATCTCTTGTACCCAATAAGCATCAGAGGAGCCAAATCCATGATCTCCTCGTTCCTGATTTTGCCTATTCTTTCCTATTTTAATGTGGGGTAGAATAATCAACTGTGCAATGCGAGTTCCAGCAGGAATGGCAGAGATATTTAAAGGAGAATGAGCCATAATTTTAATTTCTCCAGTAAAGTCCTCATCAATAACTCCCGGGGAAACATGGATCCCTTTCAAAATTGAGCTACTTCGTCCCAATAACAACCCCACAGTTTTTGGGGGCAAAGGCCCAAAAATTCCGGTGGGCAGGGTCTGCACGCCCATTTCAGGAGTTAATATGATGTCGGAGGTGGAACACAAGTCCAATCCTGCGCTGCCTGCGGTGGCCCTGAATAAATCTGCGATGTGTTTTCTTTCTGGGACTGATTTACAGCTTGTCCCGTTATCGGGGTTTGAGTCTGAAGTGCCCCATAACATTGTTGAGTCGGGGCCTGGGGCTGGCCCCTCACCCAGTTTCCCTGAACCGGATTTCCATCTTTGTCTATCTTAGATTTGCATTCATTGGCCCAATGCTTTCCTCTCCTACACTTTGGGCAAATGTTGGGAGGTTTCTTTGCAGAAGCCACGGCCGGAGCCGGAGGATTTTCGGCCTCAGTTTTACGTGGACATTGTGCTGCGCGATGTCCTGTTTTTCCACAAGTAAAGCAAGCTCCCGTACGACTATTTACATGGAGCTTTGCTTGTTGAAGCATTACCTCTTGAATGCTTTTTCCCTGTAATGCTGCAGCCAAAGCCACCCCCTGGGAGAAGGAGGGGCCGACATCAGTACACAGGCGGATAAAGTCGGCAATGGTGCCTTTCTTCTTAATCGGTCTGATAATTGCTTGACAAGCGGAATTAGCATTCTCATAGGCAAGCTGTTTTATGAAAGCCTGAGTAGCCGTGCTCGCACCAAAAGTTCTGCCTGCAGCAATATTCAAGCGAGAAACAAAATCTTGGAAAGGCTCATCTGCACCTTGTCTTATTTGAGTGACTTGCTCCTCCTTTCTAGAGGCATCAGGCAGCATTCGCCAGGCGTCTTTAGCAGCCGCGGCAGTTTGGGCATAAGCGCCTGGTGCAAATCCCAGCTGATTTCTTAGGTTAGAATACATGCCTTCTCCTGCCAGCATATCAAAAGTAACAGGAATCTGTCTTAATCTATTCTCATCAGCCTTTGCCTTACAGTTTTCATAAAATTCTGATTTCCATAAAAGGTAGTCACCTCCGGAAAGGCAAGCATGCGCGATGTGCTTCCAATCTTCTGGGGGAGTGGCATCCACAGCCAAGGCGTCCAAAATAGCCACGGTAAACGGGGCGATAGGACCATATTGGCTGCAAGCTTCCTTCAACTCCTTTACTTGTTTCCACTGAAAAGGTCTCCAATTCCTAAGCACTCGTCCTGCTTGGTCTACTCTTTCAAAAAGAGGATAAACTCCAAACTGTCTAGTATTGTCCCCTTGCTTATGTCCCTCCTCACAAGCTAACTGAAGAGGAGACTGCATGTCAGAATCCGATCCAGGTTTAACATACCCAGGCGGGGGCTTAATTGGCATATCCCAAACAGGTGGCTGAGGTGCTGGTAAGGGAGGGCCCCACATACGGGGTTCTAAAAGCACCGAAAGAGGCGCATTAGGCGGCGCAGTTGGAGGCACCGCAGGAGGTGGTAAAGCTACAAGGACATCGACAGGGGGGTCTTTACCACCCGAATTCCATGGATCAGGGCACACATTTTCCAAGGGTCTAGTAAGTCTTTCTCCATAATAAGGGTCCTGATAATAATAAGGTTTCTGAGGGGGCCTAAGACGCTCTTCCTCTTTCTTACTGCCATCTTCTTGTTTAAGCCTTATATCAGCTATCTGGCTTTGAAGGGCTTTCATCTGTTCTGCCAATTTATGGACTGTATCTAAAAGAGGTTTATCTTCCTGTGCTACAGCAACTAATGGAGAATAACGTTCCCTTTCATATCTGGCTGCAGCTTCTTCTAAATTCTCTTTATCTCCAGGATCTAAATCTTCCCATTGCTCATCGGGGGGCTCTAAATTAATGAGCTCCTCCGGCGGCAGGGGGATCTCTTCCCCTCCCTTCTCTTCCGAAGTTATGTGAGGAGGCAATTCTCCTGATCCAGCCTGTTTTAACTTTTCCAGCCTATATCCCTCATGTCTGAGATCCAGACAGTCTCGAATCAGGGTCCACAATCCAAAAGTCTCCACAGGGAACCTCTGAGGTCCATGGGTTGAATAATAATCCTGCAACCTCTCTCCTATCTTTTCCCAGGTTTCCAGGCTGATGGTTCCTTCATCTGGGAACCACGGGCAAACTTCTTTTACAAATTCTAAGAATTTATCTAATTGCTCTTTGCTCACCCTGCTGCCACGGGCGGCAAGAACTTTTTTGAGGCCTCTAACATACAGGTCCTTGCTGCTGGCATGACCCATTTTCTCTAACGGTCCTAGCTGATAGCGAGACCTACTTCTTTCCAAACGGTCCTTGCTGATAGCGTGACCTACTTCTTTTCAAACGGTCCTTGCTGATAGCGTGACCTATTTCTCTTTTCCCAACTCGGCCCTTCTTTCACACAAATAATTCAATCAGATGCCCGTCTGGCCGTGCCCCTTATGGGACCAAATCTGTTGTAACTAAGGCGTATCGGTACAATTCCCCGACCAGGCAGAACCGAAGTTCTGATCGCCGTTATGCCATATGACAGAACCGGAACCTCAGATTAGGGCCCAAGCAAGCTCCGTAACACGAAGTCGTGGAGCTATCACTCACTCACACACTCATTCGACCGAGGGGATAGTGCCCTACTCACCGTACCGTCAGCACTCTTTAACCGAGCTGGGCCCAAGCTGTACGGTGTTCCTCACTGAATCCCCCGTTTTCGAGCCCCACGTTGGGCGCCAAATGAGGCTGACCAGCAGCCACAAATCAACGAAAAGCCCGAAAGGGGGAGTGGGAATGAACAAAGACACTCACACAAATGTTGATGATGCGATCGATCGGTCTCCAGTGATGCTGAAGCACCGGCTTTATTCACCTTCACTACTTATATACCCTAAGAGTATGTGCACAACTACTAGTCAGCAAACAGTGGAATGCATTACATCATTGAACGTAAATTTTTAACTTTAACATAGACACTACAAATCACTAAAAGCTCCCCAAAGCAATTATCCCATAACATAGCCTATCAATTATCCTGATAGCCATCAGTGATCTGTTTCCGAGAAACTGGCCATTCTCACCACATTCCTCAGCAACTTGTAAACATCCACCAGTCGCAGGCAAAGATAACAACTGAGCCAGTTTGCAAGGCTTCAGAATAACAGGAAATTATGGCTCCCCACAAATACAAAAGAATAAATTTAAAATGCGTTAAAGACTTAAATGTAAGATCTGAAACCATAGAACTCCTAGAAGAAAATATAGGAAGAAACTTGACATATATTACCCGGAGTAAGATTTTCCCTGATATATCCCGTTGGGCAAGGGAAGTGAGAGAAAAAGTAAACATGTGGGATTACATCAAACTAAAAAGTTTTTTCACAGCAAAGGAAACTGTCATTAAAACAAAAAGGGTCCCTACTGAATGGGAGAAGATATTTGCCAATGATATATCCAAACTTTATGGAAAAACTCACTCAATTCAACTCCAAAAAACACAAACAACCCAATTAAAAAATGGGCAGAGGACATGAGGAGACATTTTTCTAAACAGGACATACAGATGGCAAAGAAACATATGAAACACTGCTCAACCTCACTAACCATTAGAGAAATACAAATAAAAACCACAATGAGATACCACCTCACCCCAGTCAAAATGGCTATCATCAATAAAGCAACAAACAACAAGTGCTGGCGAGGACGTGGAGAAAATGGAACCCTTGCGCACTGTTGGTGGGATTGCAGATTGGTGCAGCCACTATGGAAAACAGTGCGGAGGTATCTCAAAAATCTGAAAATGGAACTACCTTATGACCCAGGAATTCCACTCCTAGGTATGTATCCGGAGAAATCCAAAACTCTAATTCAAAAAAATGTATGCACCCCTATGTTTATTGCAGCACTATTCACAAGAGCCAAGACATGGAAACAATCGAAATGGCCATCGGTAGACGACTGGATTAAGAACCTGTGGTACATTTATACAATGGAGTGTTACGCAACCATAAAGAAGAAGGAAATCTTACCATTTGCAACAATTAGGATGGACCTAGAGAACTTTATGCTAAGTGAAACAAATCAGATAGAGAAAGACAAATACCTTATGATCTCACTTATATATGGAATCTAAAGAAAACAATAAATGAGTGAACTAATCAGAAACAGTCTCAGAGACATAGAGGAAAAACTGAGGGTTGCTAGATGGGAGGGTGGTGGTGATAAGGGGGACGGTGAGGGGTTAGAAAGCACAATCGGTAACTACAAGATTGCCACGGGGAAAAGAGAGTCAATTTGGTGAATGTAATCAATAATGTAAAGATTTTGTAGGGTATCCGATGGACACTTGTCTCATTAGGGAGACCACGTCAGGGAAGATGTAGATGCCTGACCACTGCACTGTACCCCTGAAGCTGAAGCTGAATAATAATGAACGTTAATGTTAACTACAATTTTTACACACACACACACACACACACACACACACATACATGTATGTGTATATATGGTTACAAGAAGTGGAGTACAGCACTAGGGACAGAGGCAGTGGAAATGTAATGGCTGTATGTGATGTCAGAGGGGTCGTTGATGAGGGGAGAGGGGTCATCATTATGTGAGGCATACAAAGTATAAATGTTTAACTATTACGTTGTTTTCTACACCTGAAACTAATAATACAAAGAGTTTAAAAAGTAAATAAATAAAACTCATTAACTGAAAAGAAAAGAAAACACGCAGAACTAGTTTCTGCACAGTAAAACAAACAAATAGCACTTCTTGATGACTTTCAGGCACATATATAACTCCTGTCAATCAGCAATCTGGCCCTCAGCCTAAATAACCCAGTTCAATACAGTCTAGTCATGGCCGAAGAGAAACAGGGCTGAGCTATTTTCAGCTTTAGCCCCAGCAAGGAGCTGAGTATATTATATACTATATTATATAAAATACTATATGTTAATAGTCAAAAGACATACAGTATTTACTTCTAGGGCCAAAGATTAGCACGAACCAGGAAAAACTTGTTCTCCTGAAACTAACGACATACATTATACTTCACTTAATTTTTCAACTACAAAGGAGAAAACAGACTCTCTGCCACATATTATATACTCCCCCATGAAAGAATTATTATTTCATTATCCTTTTGATGCCTACTGCTGCCTAGAGAAAAACATTCAAACTCACTTAAAGCCCTCCTCAATTTGACCTCTACTAACCGTTTAAACTAATTTTCTATATTGTATGCTGCATGTAAATTAGACCAATTGTTCCGAGCAGATGATTTGTGCTTTCCTTCCTGTATTCTGCATGTTGCTTAAATGTAGTAAACATTTTGGAGGGGAAAACAAAACTAAGAAACAGCAGTCATGAAGAATCTCACTGAGATATAACAACACTCACAAGTTCAATGAGTTCAGGAATAAAATAATGACCAGAAGCAGTACTTTATCAAAGAGATGGAAACTATGAAGAAAACCAAACGGAAATCCTGCTGGTCAAGAACTCAAGAATGGGAAGAGGATCAAAATGGCGGCGTGAGGTGAGCCTCTGTAAAGCACCCCTGGAATTTACAACTAATCAAACAACAATAACTCCACAAAGGACTCCCTGCACAGCAGACAGGGAAGACGAAGAGGCCCACTACTGAATTCACCTAAAGGTGGGCGAATTGCGTGAGCGGGGGAGGAGGGAACGGAGAAGCGTGGAGACGGAGCCGCGCGGGCTGGCGCAGGTCGCAGACCTAGCTCAGTGCCCCGAGCTCGCTGCATCCCGGAACTACTGCAGCTGTAGGAGAGGGAAGAACTCGGACTGCTAGGGCTCCGCTTATGGCCCACAGGGCTGAGCGGGCAGCATATAACACGGCTGAACCCAAGGCTCACTGCAGAGACCTCGGAGCAAAGACTGAGGGAAGAAGGCTGAAAACGGTGGTTTAAGCCCTCACTGCCGAGCAGAGAACGGAAGCCTTAGGCCCTGAGACTAGCCGCCCCCTCCCTACCCTCCCAGAACTTGCCCCGCTCCCACCTGCCCGGTGTTAGAAGCGGACCAGTAGCAGTGTCAGATCAAAAGAACAGAATATTTGCTGTTCTGAGAACTGTGGACTGCAGACACAGATTCGCAGCCCAACTAGTTCCGGCAAAGGGGAGGGAGCTGTGGAAGCAGGACCAGCTGTGGTTGTGGTCACCGCCATTGCTCTGGGCCACCTGTCACAACTCACCCTGCCCCTGGCCCCACCTATCTGGGTGGATCCCTGCATGAGTCAACAGAATTTCTGAAACATCGGGCTGTGAATCCGGTGCAGGAAGAACTTTGGAACTTCAAAAGCTCTCTGCATACCCACACGGACACTGCGTCCTGTGACCCAAGCGAACTATTAACAGAGGAGAAGCCCGTCTTCCAGGGATTCCCCCAATTGTGTGAGAGGCTGGAAAGTGCAGAGAAAACATAACACTACCGTGTGAGAGAGAAAAAAAGGCTGCAGTCGGAGAGAAAATAAAACATTCTACCAACAAGTACTGGAAAACAAAAGAAAGACCTCTTCCTATCAACCTGTTGCAGAAGCCACTCCTGTAGATGTCTAGGAAGAGAAATAATAAATCAGTAATTGCCATGAATAGCCAAGGCAACAAGACAGCTCAGAAAGAAAGTGAAAAGTCTCCAGAAAAGGAACTTAAATATATGGAAATATGTGACTTAAACGACAGAGAATTCAAGACTGCAGTTCTGAAGAAAACTCAACGGGATGCAAGAAAACACAGAAAGGCAGTTTAATGAACTCAGAAACACAATCAAAGAACAACATGAGCATTTTACGAAAGAGACTGAAATTTTAAAAAAGAACCAAATAGAATTTCTGGAGATTAAGAACTCAACAGAAGAAATTAAAAAGGAAATAAGCAGCTTAGGTAGTAGAGTTGACCAGATGGAGGAAAGAATCAGTGACATCGAAGATAGAAACCTGGAAATGACACGGATGGAAGAAGAAATAGACTTGAGACTTAAAAGAAATGCAAGAACTCTACAAAAACTTTCTGACTCCATCAGAAAGAGCAATATAAGAATAATGGGCATACCAGACGTAGAAGAAAGAGAGAAGGGAACAGAGAATATATTCAAACAAATTGTTGATGAGAACTTCCCAAACTTGTGGACAGAACTGAATCCTGGAATCCAAGAAGCAAATAGAACACCTAATTACCTCAATCCCAACAGGCCTACTCCAAGGCACATTGTATTGAAGCTGTCTAAAATCAATGACAAAGAAAGAATCCTCAAGGCAGCCAGGGAAAAGAACGGTGACCTACAAAGGAAAGCCCATTAGATTATCCTCAGATTTTTCAGCAGAAACTCTACAAGCCAGGAGGGAGTGGAACCAAATATTCAAACTATTGAAAGAGAGAAATTATGAGCCAAGAATACTGTATCCAGCAAAGATATCCTTTAGATATGAAGGAGGAATAAACACCTTTCCAGACATACAGAAGCTGAGGGAATATTCTAATACATGACCTGCTCTACAAGAAATACTAAAGGAGGCTATTCCGACCACCATCAACAAGGACAATTTGTGGCAACCAGAACATAAAAAGGGGGAGAGTAAAGGCCTGAACCGGAATATGGGAATGGAGAAAATAAGCGTGCTAAAGAAAATGGAATACTCTAAATATCAAACTTTTTTTTTACTTAAACTTAAGGGTAACCACTCAAGAAAAATCCAGAACTGAAATACATACTGTATTTAAAGAAGAATCAGAGGGAAACATCATAGAATACCACCACACAGAAATAACAGACAACAACAAAAAGGCAAAGAAACAATGGAGATACAGCCTTACCAGAAAACTAAAGATAGAATGACAGGAAATCCTCACATATCAATAATCACCCTAAATGTAAATGGACTGAACACACGAATAAAAGACACAGAGTAGCAGACTGGATCAAGAAACTAAACCCAACCATATGCTGTCTCCAGGTGACACATATCAGCTACAGGGAAGATACCTTAACATAATAAAGGCCATATACGACAAGCTCTTTGCTCACTGAAGCCCTTTGGTCTACGTTCAGGAACACGACAGGGCTGTCCCATATCACCTCTGCTTTTCAACATAGTGTTGAAAGTCCTCTTGCCAGAGCAATCAGGCAAGACAAAGAAATAAAAGGCATCCGCATTGGGAACGAAGAAGTTAAATTATCACTCTTTGCAGATGACGTGATGCTATATATAGAAAACCCTAAAGACTCCACCAAAAAGCTATTAGAAACAATCAACGAATACAGTAAAGTTGCTGGCTACAAAATCAACGTACAAAAGTCCATTGCATTCCTATATACTAACAATGAAATCTCAGAAAAAGAAATACAAGAAACAATCCCTTTTGCAATTGCAGCAAAAAGAATAAAATACCTAGGAATAAACTTAACCAAGGATGTGAAGGACCTATATGCTGAAAATTAGAAGACGTTTTTGAAAAAAATTGAAGAAGACACAAAGAAATGGAAAGACATTCGGTGCTCATGGATTGGAAGAATCAACATAGTTAAAATGGCCATATTACCCAAAGCAATATACAGATTTAATGCAATCCCCATCAAAATCCCAACGGCATTTTTTAAATAGAACAAAAAATCATCAGATTTGTTTGGAACCACAAAAGACCCTAAATAGCCAAAGCAATTTTATGAAAAAAGAACAATACTGGAGGTATCACACTCCCTGACTTTAGCTTGTACTACAGGGCTACAATAATCAAAACAGCATGGTATTGGCAGAAAAAACAGACACATAGACAAATGGAATAGAATTGAGAACCCAGAAATAAAGCCACATAAATATAGACAGATAATTTTTGACAAAGGAGCTAAAAACACACAATGGAGGAAAGACAGCCTCTTCAATAATGCTGGTGGGAGAATTGGATAGCCATGTGCAAAAGAATGAAACTGGACTGCTATCTGTCACCATGTACGAAAATTAATTCAAAATGGATCAAAGACTTAAGCATAAGACCTGACACAATAAACTGCATAGAAGAAAACATAGGTACTAAACTTATGGACCTTGGGTTCAAACAGCATTTTATGAATTTGACTCCAAAGGCAATGGAAGTAAAAGCTAAAATAAATGAATGGGACTATATGAAACTTAAAAGCTTCTGCACAGCCAGACACCATCGACAAAATAAAGAGGCTGAATGGGAGAAGATTTTTGCAAACAGTGCCTCCGATAACGGACTAATATCCAAAATATACAAGGAACTCATGAAACTCAACAACAAAAAAGCAAACAACCCAATTGAAAACTGGGTAGAGGACCCGAAGAGACATGTCCTCTTCTCCAAAGAGGACATACAAATGGCAAATAGACATATGAAAAATGTTCAACATCACTAATCATCAGAGAAATGCAAATTAAAAACCAAAGGGAGATATCACCTCAGCCCAGTCAGAATGGCTATCGTCAACAAGACAAATAGTAACAAGTGTTGGAGAGGCTGTGGAGAAAAAGGAACCCTCATACACTGTTGATGGGAATGCAGACTGCTGCAGCCCTTATGGAAGGCAGTGTGGAGGTTCCTCAAAAAAGTACGAATAGAATTACCATATGACCCAGCAATCCCTCTCCTGAGTATCTACCCAAAAATTCTGAAAACATCTACACATAAAGACACGTGTGCTCCAATGTTCATTGCAGCTTTGTTTACGGTGGCCAAGACATGGAAACAACCAAAATGTCCTTCGATAGATGAATGGATAAAGAAGTTGTGGTATATATACACAATGGAATATTATTCGGCAGTAAGAAAAGATGATATAGGAACATTTGTGACAACATGGATGGATCTTGAGAGTATGATGCTAAGCGAAATAAGTCAGACAGAAAAAGCAGAGAACCATATGATTTCACTGATATATGGTATATAAACCAAAAACAACAAAAGAACACGACAAACAAATGACAAACAAGAACTCAAGACACAGACATTAGTTTAGTGGTTACCAGTTGGTACGGGAGGTAGGGGGTGGGAGATGAGGGTAAGGGGGATCAAATATATGGTGATGGAAGGAGAACTGACTCTGGGTGGTGAACACACAATGGGATTTATAGTGATGTAATACAGAATTGTACACCTCAAATCTCTGTAATTTTACTAACAATTGTCATCCCAATAACTTAAAAAAGAAAAAACTCAAAAATGAATATTTTTAATAACCACATCACACGAAGAAAACAAGTTGTGATTTAAAGATTCCCTAGCATTGCCACCTTACTCATCAATTATTCAAATGCTGTCAAGACATATAGACATAAGTGAACTTCATTTTAAAAATTCAAATATTTGCTTAATGTCCCTATTTAGAATATGTACAATTGTGAAGAAACTCATTTTAAAACACTGAAATAGATCATGCTATGAATAAAATGAAAATTAAGGATATACTGTCTTGTTAGAAAATAACTTTTACCATAAAAACAGAGATTAATCTTTTTCAGTATTACAAGTTTGCCAAATTCATAAAAAGGATTATATCCGTTTCATTCAATAATAAACATCCATTTGTGGTTAAGTGTTTGGACGGCCATCATTCACTTACGCTTAGGGGAAGGAAAACTGGGATGCACAAAACTTTAAAATTGTTATGAATCATCTCCAACTAAAACCAATTAAGAAGTAAGCCAAAGCATCTCAAAGCATACCACTGGTTACTGGCAATGATATTTAACATCTAAAATAAAATTTACAAGCAAATTTTCAAGAATTTTAAATGTATCACTTTAGTTACATTTATTAAATAATAATAAATAACTCAACACATGAGTGATCTAGGGACTTAAAAAAAGATTGTAAAATTTCTGTCTCTTTGTATGTATATTAGCACACATAATTATGACTTTTACGTCGTGGGCATTATTCAATGAAACAACTCAAAATTTCACCAAAGAAACAAAAAAAGAAACACAAACTCATAGACACAGACAACACTTAGCGGGTGAGGGTGGAGGGAGAGAAGGAGAAGAGGGAAAGGGGGTCAAATATATGGCGATGGAAGGAGAACTGACTCGGGGTGGTGAACACACAGTGAAATATATAGACGATGTCTTATGGAAATGTACACTTGAAACCTGTATGATTTCACTAACCCACATCACCCCAATGAATATATAAGACAAAACAAACACGAATTATAGCAAAGAAATAAAAAAGAAAGACATCTGAAACCCAGGGGAAAGAAGCTGCTGTAACTAACCTTGGCACAGTAAGCCTCCATGCTATCATTTGAAGCCCGTGCCCGTGACTTAGGAATCACCAAGTTTTCTCTTGGAGCAGGACTTCCACTGAGGAGTAACTTAGTATTCAAACTTCCAACGCTAGGTGGCTCCAGGACTGGCCTCCTAAGAGCACTGCTGAGAAACTGTTTCTCCTTTTCCTTTGCGAGATCCCTTCTGGCCTCCGCAAGCCTTTCATTAGCACTGTGAAGATTGTAAAACACAAAGCCTTGAATTTTATTTTTCCAGAATGACTTGCACTTTTTGCAAGTTGCCATAATAAATAGTAAGAGGAATTTCCCATTAAACAGCATTGTAACACTGAAAATGTGTCGGGGCACACCTACCGTGCACAAGTATAGGTTTAAAATTATTCTAAACAAGCACATATATTTCTATGGGGATGCCAGACTAAGAAAAAGTTCAAAGCAGGTGGGGAGAGAAAGGGCTCTCAGAGATGTAGACGGCTTCACAGGTCATACTTGCCGCCTTCTGCAATGGCTGAACTCGTAATATGATTCTGGAGGACTGCACTGACACATCCTTAGGAAACCAGGTTAGAGATTTTCAAAAATCCCACAAAGATATTGTCAAGCATTTGCTGTCACCGCCCTTCGAAAATACTCTCATTACCCTGGAGAAATTAGTAACCATTTGGCACTGAGGCATCATTTAGAGCAACAGCCTCTAGTGGGGAACAAGAGAGTCTGGTTGGTTATCCAAACAATTAAAACAGCTCCAGAGGCTTTAGCTTATCACATTGTGACCAAGGCTTTGGAGGCGGGACCTGCCCTTTCTGTCTTCCACACAGCCCCTCAGGCAGGCAGACCACCTTATTATTCTTAGCCTCCTTGTCAATTAGGCTGACTTTTACCCCTCTGTTAATCTTTCCCTATTTAACATGTATACCTTTGTGTAGAGTAGAAAGACTAGAAAACACAGTTTTTTCTCAAAACCACTTGTAGTGATAATAACATAGATCACAAGCAAGAAAGTGCGTTTACCAACAGCCAGAATGTGCAGAGTACTTAACCATTTGGGTCTAGTGTTATCTTCCCCAAGATAGGTAAACTCTGTTAGAAACGATTTAGGGGAATTCTGACAAGAAATTTTATAATAACAGCACTGTCTAATTTATAAAGTTTCCAAAACACTTTGCTTAAAGACTAGTAGATCAGGTTGACTTTATGAAAACATTCAGCGGGAAAAATACAGTCATGTGAAACCAAGAATGGGGGAGAGAAGCAAGTGTCCTGGACTAACATTGTAAAGGTTAAGTTTGTTTACTAGCATCATTTCCCAAAATTATACTATTTACTTAGCTTTCACTTCCTTCTAATCGCATGAAAATTATACTTTAGAGGCAAATTATTGAGCTTAACTGATCTTCTCTATGTGTTTTGACTTACGTGTTTAGTTTATTTTCCAGTGATATTCTAACTTTTTGTTCTTCCAGGTAGGCTTGCTTATATTTTTTCAATTCTGCTTCACAAGAATCTTGAGAAGCTTTCACTTTGGAGAGTTCAGACTCCGGACCTTTACTTCCGAGTTCCATTTGAATTCCGATAGAAATATTGTTAGACTCATTTAACACGTCCAAATTTTCTGGAGCTGCTGCTTGTGCCTAAAGCCAATCAACAGGATACACTTTAAAAATAATTATAGAACATCTGTTTCCTTTAGTACATTGAAAGTAAAGTTACTTTCCTTTCGATGATTTGGAAAGTAACTTTAAATGTGAATAAAAGGAGCTGAAGTTTAATATATTTATCATCCGTATCAACGGAATTAAATCTGAAATATGAAAATAAAGTTGAATCATTCTTCTATTAGTACTCATGTCATCTGAGTATTCAAATAATAGAATGCATGTCAAATTTTAAAAATCGAACAATATAACTTAATAATCCAAGAGTATGGTGCAATTTTTAAATCACCTTTTTTCTTCACTTCCTAATAGTCTTGTTTAATATCAACTGCTCTTAAAAACAAAATGATTCTCTAGAAAGAATGATTCTCAAAGATCATTTCAGTGACAATAATGATGGAAACTGAAATATCTAAAGGGAGAAACAAAGGCCACCTTCCTTCCACAAATCTCAAAAAGAAAACAACAACAACAAAACCGAAAACAGCAGCAGCAGCAGCTAGAAGGGAAGTAGACGAATCACATACAATGTGTATATTCAAAATGTCATTTGGAGTGAAATGCATTAAGGCTCATTAAAGATCAATAAATGAATCTGTAAAAATAGATCGACTTCTTTCAATTTTTTTGCGACATCCTGTCTTGGTCGTTCTTCACAATACCCCGTTTATACCGTTCTACTTCACTCTTTTGTACTCTATTCGTGGCCATATGGCATTTGAGGTTTAATAATTCTCAACTCCTTATTTTTGTTCTGTAATTTTTCACATTTCTTTTGTATTACTTTCACAGATAATATCTCCTGTTGAAGAGATTGATTTTTCCAAGCAGATGTAGACATTCTGAAGATGCAGTTTCCGGTTTTGCTGTGAGATCATCCAGCTCCATGAATAAGATAATATAGTTTGGTTATGAAGGAAGTTGACTGAGAATAGGCCTACCCAAAACCAGTATCAACTCTGAACTAAATTCCGTTGCCAGTACTTTTTGCCTGCTTGTAATAATTTATAAGTAATTTAGTGCTGAGACAAATAAAGAGCTAACAGCAGTGGGCTTTTGAGCTGGCAGGATGGGTCAGGCATAGATTAACAGGAGCGAACTTGAACTAGCAGGAAGGAGCATAAACATTAACTGCTTGTTCTGAGCCCCTGGCTAGCACTGCACCTGCAAGCTGACGAGCACCTCACATCCATCACAGGTCTGAGAAGCACAGTTCCCAGTCACAAGTGCAACCCCGTGGAAGCTGACAGCCATCAAAGGTGGGAACAGGACAGTTCCCAGGAGAAGACAATGGTAACGGCAGCCCCTCTGAAGCTGACAAGCACCCTACACCCTACATGGAAAAATATACAACCCCAGCACTGCTCATCTGTGCATCTGTCTCCCTCGGTCTCTGCCCTGGCAAAACACCTTTGGTCAGTATTTCTCTTACCCACCGTCTCCACAGTTCTCTCTGTCAGACTGCCTTGGTAAAATGCCTTTTGCCAGTTCCAGCAGAAAACTCTCTCTGCCTGACTTTCAACGCATCCTTTCTCACTTTGTAGCATCTTGTGAATACTTGCTCATTCTGCGACAGACCACGGGTTCGTGCTAGGACGATACACTTGGTTCTGTACTCCTCAGTGGGCAAAGACCATGGACTATAATGCAGAAACCACGTCCCGGACTGAGCATACAGTGCACATGACCATGAGAGGCAGGGGAAAGCCACTGACAGGGAAAGAATGGACTCCAGTGCTACATCCACTGCCCAGGTCACTTCATTCGCAGCAAATGTTTATGCTGGGCTGCACTCCCGGTCCTCTGAGGAGCAGATGGAAGCCACATGCTCTGGCGGATCAGAGAAGCCGTCCCCAGGTCCTCACAGTTACTCACGTGCCGTCAATCTCTGCACCTTCCCACTGTGGCAGAGGAGGGAAGGGAGGCGGGTTTCCTTTTTTTATTTGTTTGTTTTTGTTTTTGTTTTTTACAGAGGGGGAAAACTGAACATTTGATTTAACAATTCTCTATTAGATTAAGTGCTTTCAATTTTGTATTTAATTGTGTAAAATTCCTTTACAATAAAAGTTTAATTATATCCATGTCTCCAAGAAGAAAGTATTGGTGTGGTATAGAATGTTTAATGTTATCCAAACAACTGTTCAGCAAACTATTTTCAATTTGTACAAGGAGAGGTGCCATCATATCGACTACCATTGCCCCTTTGACAAATTCATACTTAGAAAGACAAGATATCGCTCATGAAGAACATTTTAACAAAGTAAAATTCAGGGCTACATTGTCCTGCACAGCCTGGCTGACAAGTGCTGAGGAGAATGAGCTCAGTGAGAGTGCGCACAGTCACTGACAGCTTCACGGAGAGGAGAGCTTGAAAGCCAGACGTCCAGGGGCAGGGAAATAAAACCACAGGCTCCCACCGCAACGTGTACACAAATGTTCATAGCAGAATTACTGATAGCCAAAAAGTGGAAACAACACAAAGTTCCATCATTGATGAGTGGATAAGTATTTTGTGCACAAAGTGAAGTAATGTTGGGCAATAAAGCAGAAATAACTAATATGTTGACAGGTGCTCTAACACGGTTGTGCCCTGGAAACGTGATGGTAAGTGACAGAAGCGAGTCAGAGGAACTCATATTGTGCGATTTCACGTACATAAAATACGCAGAATAGGCAAATCTATAGAGACAGAAAGAACATTGGTGGTTGTCAGGGGCTGGGGGAGACGGGAAGATGGGGGTGGCAGCTAAGTGATATGCGCTTCCTTTTGGGGGTGATGGAAATGTTCTGTACTTGACTGTGAGCATAGTTGCACGACTCTCTGAATGTGTTAAGAGATCCTGAAGTGTACATTTTACATGGACGAGTTATAGAATATGTGAATTACGGCCTGATAAAGTGTTCTGTTTTTCTTTTTAAATCCAATAGAAGATCTAGATCATTTTCTTAATTCTCTCTTGTGTGTGTACATGCCACAGTGATCTACATATTTCCGTACTTTTACAACATTTCGGAAATGAAAAGAAAATTAAAGAAATGCCGACTTTGATGGTTTGTATAATGACCTTTCTGTACAAGTTAGCCTGAAATCCATGGAATAGATACAGATTCTGTAACCATTCACAAATGTGACAATGATAAATAAGATAATTTTCTGGATTGTTCTATGAAGTATTATGCTCTGATTTTAAATGGCTGTCTCATCGTGGTAATGGAGCTATGAATGCAAAATATGGTTTAATAGAAAAAACAGTCTGTCGGCTACAGTGAGGAATGCTGTACATGTCTCAACTTTCCAACGGTATATATTATAAGAAAAAATTATATACCGTGTTTCCGCGAAAATAAGACCTAACCGGTCAATCAGCTCTAATGCATCTTATTTGTTTATTTTTTATTTATTTTTTAACAAATAAATGAATTTTTATTTTGTCAAAAATAAAGGGCATTGTAAAAGAGCAATTAAGTAAAATCTTGAAAATCATAAATATCTGTATTATGCGTGTTCTTTATACAGTCTCTTCATATGCCACATTATACTTAATTTAATATTTTCCCACTTCTTCCACGTATGTTTCACTTTTGCATCATTACTTTTTAACTAAAGTTTATTGGGGTGATAATTGTTAGTAAAGGTACATAGGTTTCAGGTGTACAATTCTGTATCACATCATCTATAGATCACATTGTGTGTTCACCACCCAGAGTCAGTTCTCCTTCCATCACCATACATTTGATCCCCTTTACCCTCATCTACTAACCCCTCCCCCCACCCCTCTGGTAACCACTACACTGTTGTCTGTGTCAATGAGTTTTTGTTTCTCGTTTGTTTGTTTTATTCTTTTGTTGTTTTTCCTTTACACACCGCGAATCGTTGAAATCATATGGTTCTCTGCTTTCTCTGTGTGACTTATTTCGCTTAGCATTATACTCTCAAGATCCATCCATGTTGTCACAAATGGTACTATTTCATCTTTTCTTACTGCCGAATAGTATTCCATGGTGTATATATACCACAACTTCTTTATCCATTCATCTGTCGAAAGACATTTGGGTTGTTTCCATGGCTTGGCCACCGTAAATAAAGCTGCAATGAACATTGGAGCACACTTGTCTTTATGTATAAATGTTTACAGATTTTTTTTGGTTACATACCCAGGAGAGGGATTCGTGGGTCATATGGTAATTCTATTCCTAATTTTTTGCGGAAGCTCCACACTGCCTTCCATAACGGCTGCACTAACTAGTCTGTATTCCCACCAACAGTGTATGAGGGTTCCTTTTTCTCCACAGCCTCTCCAAGAGTTGTTAGTATTTGTCCTCGTGATGATAGCCATTCTGACTGGGGTGAGGTGATAGCTCATTGTGGTTTTTATTTGCAGTTCTCTGATGATTAGTGATGTTGAGCTTTTTTTCATATGTCTATTTGCCATTTGTATGTCCTCTGTGGAGAAATGTCTCTTCTGGTCCATTGACCATTTTTCAATCCGGTTGTTTGTTTTTTTGTTGTTGACTTTCATGAGTTCCTTGTATATTTTGGATATTAGCTTCTTCCTGGAGGAACTGTTTGCAAAAATCTTCTCCCATTCAATTGGTTCCCTCTTTATTTTGTCGATGGTTCTTTTGCGGTGCAGAAGCTTTTAAGTTTGATATAGTCCCATTCATTTATTGTAGCTTTTACTTCCCTTGCCTTTGGAGTCACAGTCATAAAATGCTCTCTGAACCCAATGTCCGTAAGTTTAGTACCTATGTTTTCTTCTATGCAGTTTCTTGTTTCACATTTTATGCTTAAGTCTTTGATCCATTTTGAAGTAATTTTTGTGCATGGTGACAGACAGTAGTCCAGTTTCTTTCTTTTGCATGTGGCTTTCCAATTCAGTCAGCACCTCTTATTGAAGAGGCTGCCCTTTCTCCATTGTATGTTCTTTGCTTCTTTGTCAAAAATTATCTGTCCATATTTACATGGGTATTCCTGGATTCTCAATTCTATTCCATTGGTCTGCGTGTCTGTTTTTCTGCCAATACCATGCTGTTTTGATTATTGTTGCCCTGTAGGACAAACTAAAGTCAGGAAGTGCGATACCTCCAGCATTGTTCTTTTTCTTAAGATTGCTTTGGCTATTCGGGGTCTTTTGTGGTTCCAAACAAATCGGATGATTTTTTGTTCTATTTCTTTAAAAAATGCCATTGGGATTTTGATGGGGATCGCATTAAATCTGTATAGTGCTGTAGGGATTAAGGCTATTTTAACTATGTTGATTCTTGCAAGCCATGAGCACAGAATGTCTTTCCATTTCTTTGTGTCTTCTTCAATTTCTTTCAAAAATGTCTTGTAGTTTTCAGCATATAGATCTTTCACATCTCAGGTTAAGTTTATTCCTAGGTATTTTATTTATTCCTAGGTTCTTTTTGCTGCAATTGCAAAAGGAATTGTTGTTGTTGTTTTTTATTTCTTTTTCTGAGATTTCATTGTTAGTATATAGGAATGCAACGGACTTTTGTAAGTTGACGTTGTAGACGGCAACTTTACTGTATTCGTTGATTGTTTCTGATGCCTTTTTGGTGGAATCTTTATGGTTTTCTGTATATAGCATCGTGTCATCTGCAAAGAGTGACAATTTAACTTCTTCATTCCCTATTTGGATGCCTTTGATTTCTTTCTCTTGTCTGATTGCTGTGGCGAGGACTTCCAACACTATGTTGAAAAGCAGAGGTGATAGCCGACAGCCCTGTCGTGTTGTTTCTGAACGTAGAGCTAAGGGCTTCAGTTTTTCACCGTTAATTTTGAGATTAGCTGAGGGTTTGTCATATATGGCCTTTATTATGTTAAGGCATTTTCCTTCCATACCTATTTTATTAAGTGATTTAATCATAAATGGATGTTGTATCTTGTCAAATGCTTTTTCTGCCTCAATTGATATAATCATATGACTTGAGTCCTTTATTTTGTTTATGTGATGCATCACATTGATGGATTTGCATATTTTTGAACCATCCTTGTGCCCCTGGGATATGAACCCCACTTGGTCGTGATGAATAATCTTTTTAATGCATTGTTGTATTCGATTTGCTAGATTTTTTTTTAGGATTTTTCATGTGTATTCATCAGAGATATTGGTCTGTAGTTCTCTTTTTTTGTGTTGTCCTTGCCAGGTTGTGGTATCAGGGTAATGTTGACCTCATAAAATGAGTTAGGGAGTACTGTCTCTTCTTCAATTTTTTTGGAAGAGTTTGAGCAGTATTGGTATATGTTCCTCTTTGAAGATTTGGTAGAATTCACTAGTGAAGCTATCTGGTTCCGGACTTTTGCTTTAGGGAAGGTTTTGGATGACTGATTCAATTTCGTTATCGGTGATCGGTCTGTTTAGATTTTCCAGTTCTTCATGGTTCAGCCTAGGAAGGCTATATGTTTCTAGAAACTTGCCCATTTCTTCTAGGTTATTGAATTTGGTGGCATATAGTCCTTCATAGTATTCTTGGATGATCCTTTGTATTTCTGTGGCATCTGTGATAACTTCCCCTTTTTCATTTCTGATTTTGTTTATTAGTGTCTTCTCTCTTTTTATCTTAGTAGCCTTGCCAAGGGTTTGCCAAGTTTGTTAATCTTTTCAGAGAACCAGCTCTTTGTCACATTGTTTTTTTCTAGTGTCTTTTTGTTCTCTATTTCATTTAGTTCTGCTCTGATTTTTATTATTTCCTTTCTTCTGCTGACCTTAGGTTTCATTTTTCTTCTTTTTCTAGTTCTTTAAGGTGTAACGTGAGGTTACATATTTGGGATTTTTCTTGTTTCTTCAGATCGGCCTGTAATGATAAAAATTTCCGTCTTAAAACTGCTTTCACTGCATCCCCAAAATCTTGGTAGGATGTATTTTCATTCTCATTTGTTTCTATGTATCTTTTGGTCTCTCCTCTAATTTCTTCTTTGACCCGGTCGGTCGTTCTTTAAGAGTATCTTGTTTAATCTCCGAGTATTTGTGTTTTTTCCTGCTTTCTTTTTGCAGTTGATATCCAATTTCAAAGCCTTGTGGTCAGAGAATATGCTTGGTATGATTTCAATCTTCTTAAATTTGCTGAAGTTAGTTTCAGGTCCCAATATATGGTCTATCCTTGAGAATGTTCCATGCACATTAGAAAAAAATGTATAGTCTGATGTTTTAGCATGAAGTGCTGTATAAATGTCAATTATGTCCATTTCATTTAATGTATCTTTTGGGGCTGCTATTTTGTTACTCATTTTCTGTTTGGATGATCTATCCATAGCTGTCAATGACGCATTTAGGTCCCCTAGTATAGTTGTTTTGGTCAATTCCTCCCTTTAGTTCTGTTAGTAGTTGCTTGGTATGTTTCGGTGCTCCCTGATTGGGGGCATAAATATTGAGGGCTGGTATGTCTTCTTGTTGTATAGTCCCCTTTACCATTATGAAATGTCCATCTTTGTCTCGTCTTACCTTTTTCACCCTGAAGTCTGTTTCATCTGATATCATTATGGCTACACCTGATTTTCCCTGGGTACCATTTGCTTGGAGTGTCAATTGCCACCCTTTCACTTTGAGTCTTTGCTTGTCCTTGTAGCTGACATGTGTCTCTTGGAGACAGCATATGGTTGGGTTTAGTTTCTTGATCCAATCTGCTACTCTGTGCCTTTTTATTCGTGTCCTCAGTCCATTTACATTTAGGGTGATTATTGATATGTGAGGATTTCCTATCATTCTATGTTTAGTTTTCTGGTAAGACTGTGTCTCCGTTGTTTCTTTGCCTTTTTATTGTTGTCTATTACTTCTGTGTGGGTATTCTATGATGTTTCCCTTTGTTTCTTCTTTTATTATTGTCTGTATTTCAGTTCTGGATTTTTTTTGAGTCTGTACCCTGAAGTTTATGTAAAAGAAAGTTTGATATTTAGAGTATTCCATTTTCTTCAACATGCCTACTTTCTCCAATCCCTCGTTCCGGTTCAGGCCTTTACTCTCCCCCTTTTTATATTCTGGTTGCCACAAATTGTCCCCGTTGATGGTGGTCGGAATAGCCTCCTTTAGTATTTGTTGTAGTGCAGGTCGTGTATTAGAGAATTCCCTCAGCTTCTGTATGTCTGGAAAGGTCTTTATTCCTCCTTCATATCTAAAGGACATCATTGCTGGGTATATTATTCTTGGCAAATATTTCTCTCTTACAATAGTTTGAATATTTGTTTTCACTTCCTCCTGGCTTGTAGAGTTTCTGCTGAGAAATCTGATGATAACCTAATGGGCTTTTCTTTGTAGGTTATCGTCTTCTTTTCCCTGAATGCTTTGAGGAGTCTTTTTTGTTGTTGATTTTTGACAGCTTTAATACAATGTGCCTCGGGGAAGGCCTGTTGGGAATGAGGTAATTAGGGGTTCTATTTGCTTCTTGGATTTGAGCATTCAGTTCTCCCCACAGATTGGGGAAGTTCTCCTTGACTATTTGTTTGAATATACTCTCTGTTCCCTTCTCTCTTTCTTCTCCTTCTAGTATGCCCATTATTCTTATATTGCTCTTTTGGATGGAGTCAGAAAGTTTTGTAGAGTTCTTTCATTTCTTTTAAGTCTTAAGCCTCTTTCTTCATCCATCCGTGTCATTTCCAGGTTTCTATCTTCGATGTCACTGATTCTTTCCTCCATCTGGTCAAGTCTGCTACCTAAGCTGAGTATTTCATTCTTCATTTCTTCTATTGAGTTCTTAATCTCCCGTAATTCTGTTTGGTTCTTTTTTAACATTTCAATCTCTTTGGAAAAATGTTCGTGTTGTTCTTTGATTGTGTTTCTGAGTGCATTAAACTGCCTTTCTGTGTTTTCTTGCATCCCGTTGAGTTTTTTCAGAACTGCAATCTTGAATTCTCTGTCATTTAAGTCACATATTTCCACATGTTTATGTTCGTTTTCTGGAGGCTTTTTACTTTCTTTCTGAGCTGTCTTGTTGCCTTGGTTATTCATGGCAATGAATGATTTATTATTTCTCATCCTAGACATCTACAAGAGTGGGTTCTGCAACAGGTTGCTAGGAAGAGTTTTTCTGTTTTTTCCAGTAGGAGTTGTTAGAATGTTTTATTTTCTCTCTGACTGCAGCCTTCTTTTCATCTCACATTGTAGTGCTATGTTTTCTCTGCGGTATTCCAGCTCCTCACACAATGGGGGGATTCCATGGAAGGCAGGCTTCTCCTGTGTTAACAGTCCACCTGGGTCATAGGGTGACACATCCATGTGGGGATGCAGAGAACTTTTGAAGTTCCAAAGCTCTTCCTGCACCAGATTCAGAGCCTGAGTGTTTCAGCAGTTCTTTTTAGTCCTGCATGGATCCGCCCAGATATGTGAGGATAGGGGCAGAGTGGGTTGTGAGAGGTGGCCCAGAGCAATGGCGGTGACCACCACCACAGCCAGTCCTGCTTCCACAGCTCCGTCCCACCGAAAAGGAAGGAAGTAGTTGGGCTGCGAATCTGTGTCTTCGAACCACAGTTCTCAGAACGGCAAATATTCTGTTCTTTTGATCTGACACTGCTACCGTTCCGTTTCTAGCACTGGGCAGGTGTGGGCAGGGCAAGCTCTGGGAGGGGGCGGCTAGTCTCATTGCCTAAGGCTTCTGTTCCCACTGGCAGTGAGGGCTTAAGCCACCGTTTTCAGCCTTCTTCCCTCAGTCTTTGCTCTGAGGTCTGTGCCGTGAGCGTTGGGTTCAGCCATGTTATATGCTGTGCACTCAGCCCAGTGGGTCATGAACAGAGCCCTAGCAGTCCAAGTTCTTCTCTCTCCTGCAGCTACGGTCGTTCAGGGATGCAGTGAGCTCAGAGCACTGAGCTAGGTTCGAAACACTCAAGTAGTTGTAGTTATGGTCTATTTAATTATGAAATGTGTGGGAATATTTCAAACTATATTACAAGTGTCCCAGTCTAGAGTGTTCTTACTTAAACCTTCCTTCTGAAAGCTATCGTCTCACGAAATGTCCAAAGAGTGCTTAAAATAATATCCAGAACCCAATAGACACTGTGCTGACAACAATGTGACACCCAATCCCTGTACAAATTTAGGGGTGAAGAGAAATTCGTTGGCCATCATATTTTCCAATATTTGCATAACACTTTTTTGTGAAAAATGGCTTGATAGACAGGGCTTATAACATCAATAATGTGACAACAACATCACTAGACAGGCCATGTGAAATCAATTAACTAAATACCATATGAAGGGAGAGGAACTTCATGAAACAGTTTTAAGTTACTGTTAATCAACAATATAAAATGTAAATCACATTTTTACACGACTTGAATTAAGGAACTACCAATGTAGCATTATTATTATTCGCCCCCAAAACAGCTCTTTTCCTAAATATTTGCTTCAGCTGTTTCTACTGTGTTTCCCCGAAAATAAGACGTAGCTGGACAATCAGCTCTAATGTGACTTTTACAGCAAAAATTAATATAAGACCCAGTCTCATTTTATATAATATAAGACCGCGTCTTATATAATATGATATCAGACCGGGTCTTATACTAATTTTTGCTCCAAAAGACGCATTAGAGCTGATGGTCGAGCGACGTCTTATTTTCGGGGAAGCACGGTATGTTTGTTTCCTGGTGAGGAGTGTGTTCAGATGGTGTGAGTAGCTTGAAGTCTAACATTAATAAGGACAACACGTCTGAAGTCTTATTTATTCTTTTCCATTTATCAAATATAGAGAAAGGTGAGAAAACTATACACAAAATAATGTATCAGCAAACTTCAATTCAAAGGATTTCAACTAGAAGGATTTTCTTCTAACTGGCAGTTCACAGTAGACTACGTCTCGGAGAAAGCTCAGGTTCCCATGGGACACCCACGGGATAGCACAGCTTAGGAGTCTGCATCCTCCTTTTGTTAGGTAGCTCTACGGTCTCTGCTTTGCTTTGTTTTGTTTTAATTGTGGACTATTGAGGAACAGTTTGCTTTTCCAGGATATCAAGTCGTTCTTTTTTTTCAATCTAGTTGAGGATGGTGCACCTCACTGGCCAATGTGGGACTCGAACCGGTTACCTTGGTGTTATGGGCACCTCGCTCCAACCACTGAGCCAACAGGCTCCCCACCAGCAGCCCAATTCCAAGCTCAAGCCGTTGCTTCTCGCGGGTCTATGTGGGAATCGAACTGGCAACCTTGGCGTTATGAGCACCGTGCTCCAATCACTGTGCCAACCGGCTGCCCACCATGGTTCATCTCTAAGCTCAAGCCATTGTTTTCAATCTAGCGGTGGAGGGCGCAGTTCACTGGCTCATGTGGGTATCGTACTGGCAACCTTGCTGTTAAGAGGTTGCACTCTAACTAACTGAGGCATCTGGCCGCCAGTGGTCTCTGTTTTTATATACCGTGTTTCCCTGAAAATAAGACCTAGCTGGACAATCGGACTCGAATGCATTTTGGAGCAAAAATTAATTAAGAACCGGTCTTATTTTACTATAATATAAGACCGCATATGATAAGATATGATATGATAGGATATGATGTATGATATGATATGATATGACATGACGTGACATGACATGATAAAATATAATACCAGATCTTATATTAATTTTTGATCCAAAAGACATATTAGAGCTCATTGTCCGGCTAGGTCTTATTTTTGGGGAAATGCAGTAATAGAGTTTTAAACAAAAATATTTTCTCAAAGAACGGTACTATTCTTTGAGAAAAAGAATATTTTTCAAGTCTGAAAGTCAGTGATTTAGTGAAAGTCCCTAATTTTACATAAGAGGCAACCAAGGCTCACAGAGATTATAGGTCACCTGAGGTCACCAAACCAATGAGCGACGGGCCAGGAATGGGATAAGTCTTCCTACTGAGGCTAGAGTGCTATGCCAGCTACTAACTCATATTCAGGAAAATTCCATCAATTTCTAAGTACAACTCAAAGAAAATGAATACGTAAAACTTTGACATGAAGCTCAATAATGTTAAGGCATGAGAAACAAAGTAGTAACTTTCTAACTCAAGTATAAGCTTTAAAGTCATGAATAAAAATAAAGACACAGATTAATATCACAACTCCTATTAACAGAAGTCAACACACTCAATTTATAAAGCATAAACACTTCTAAACACACAGCAGGGAACTTGAAGGAGAAAATCATGAGTTAAAGAAAGCAAACTCAAGTTGAGGAAATTCTTCCTTAAAATGACTTTTCTTTTCCTCAGAATCAAACTTGGTTGACCAATATAAACCAACATAGGTATTATTCATGTTGGGGGTTAACTATGGCGAAATTGAAAACACAAAACTGATTTCTCTTTACCATCTAGTGCACTTTTGTCCAACCTCACAACCTCACAACTGTATCATAAGTCTTTCCAGTGTTCTGTAGTGATTTGGGACACTCATCTCTGGATCTTGACAGAGTGCTGCCTTTCCATCTCTTATTCAGCCTTGCGTGATTGGGCAACCCAACGCCTCGCGAGGGAACAACGTGGCCTTGGAATGAGGACGTTGACTTTAACATAAACCATTTTTCAATTTATGAGGAAATACTGAAAACTAAACACCTCTTTCCTACCAAAAATTAATTAAAGGAAAAATGTCCACCAGCATATTCTCTTGCACTGCTTATGCCTTTACACTCTTTCATCTTCTGATTTCTGTGGTGAAACTGCTGAGAATATTTTAATTGTGCATCACACTTAACAATTGACAGAAGCATTGGACATTCACTTTCTTTTTGTAACCAGTCCTTCCTCCAGGTTCACCACTTTGAAGGACTTGGACTCCATTTAGCCAAAGGGCTGTCTGAAAATTCTCAGTTTTTTCTCCTATGATTTACTAAGGGGAAGCTAAATGAAAACACAAGGTTAGAGCCCCGGTTAGCACAGGCTTGTGCTATTTGCCTCTGCGTTGAGAAGGGCACCAAACACTATCAAAACCACAAACCACCATGCACTGATTGAAATGGATATTCTTTGGAATGATGTAAACATCATATCAAGTGAGACAACCCCTGTCTATGTCCACCGATATCTACACCTCATCGGGCATATATAGTCCAAGAAAGGTTCTTCTGCTCAACACACTACAATTCCTTAAAAGACCACGCATTTGTAAAAGGGAAGGAGGGTGCACTGGATGTGAAAGGGAGGCAGGATGGAGGCAAGGACAGGGACAGGCCCACAGCTGCAGTTCCAGGTGGACAAGGCTGAGCCTGAAGCCCGAGCAAAGAGAGTAGCGGTGGAGGCGACGGGGTGCAGCTCCCACATCACAGCCCAGGGGAGGCTAAGCGGGGCAGCAACAGCCTCCTCCCAGCTCCCCATA
>NW_022680402.1:0-24314 GCF_004115265.2 Rhinolophus ferrumequinum
AGCTGAACATGGTTGATCGTTCTAAGACACCATTAATGACAGAATAGAAGAGAGTTGAGGTGACTTTCAGTGAAGAGAAATGGGAAGGAAAAATGGATGTGTGGGGGTAATAGTGTTACGTTTCTAGTATGCATGGTGTGCTGGAAATCTTATTCCTTGTCTTCCCACAAAATGTTCGTGAAACTTTAAAAAAGAAAAAAAATTGTGACGCTGGATTTATTTTAGGGATTGGCCAAAGTACTGACTACAGCTTCAAGGGAGACTCAGTGCTGACTCGTTGAGACCACCCGAGGGAGGCTGACACATTTCAGTTGCATTTGTCTCTGTGGTCCTTGTATGCATTTTCTCTTTTATAGAGCATCTGAAAATGTTTTAGATGTTTGGACTGTAGAACCCCTCGCTCTTTTATTTAGGCTAAATAGTTGTAGTTCTGTACTCATCTTTATCACATTACCCCCAGACACCTTTGCTTCCTAGGTCCCTCTGTGTGTGGTCCATACCTATTAGGAAAAAACCCAGATGTATTTGCTCAACAGCAAGCACTTAGACTTTGCTTGAACTCTACATGGCCTCCAGTAATAGAGTCTGCTTAGGGTAGATTCTCCATCACTCTGTTTTGTGTTTAGCAAACTTCACTGTTGGCACTTTATTCCACTGAAATTCATTATGTAACTGTTTAGAACAAACCAAGAACGTATTGAGAAATAGACAATTTGAATCTAAGTTCTGTATTTTATGTCCATTTGAATGTATGTGAAGATAATTTGTTCTAGTATTATTAATGAGTTTTGATATATTTAGAAATAGTGGTTTTCCTTCTTTTTGTCCACCCTCTGATTAAAGTATGCATGTTGTAGCACATTATTCACACTCATAGTAATTCATTAATCATTCTTTTAATAGGTACCAGACAGGAACCCATCTAAAGGAGCTAGTCTAGCATTGTGTTCTTGCATTGAGCACAAGAATATTATGGGACATATTGTTAAAGCTTTGCTGAGATTAAGCTACTGTAGGTCTCAGGTATAGTTATGCTTTTTTCCCTGTCTAATAATCTTACCAAAACCAGACGGACCTTTTTTAATGAATCTATTGTACTTCGTCATGCTAGTGATTTCCTTTCTGAGTGTTTACAATTTACCTTTAAATGAGGCATCTTCAAAATTGTCAGGAATTGATTTTATGCTTACCTGATTTTCCCACTCCTCCTTGCCCATCTCTTCTGTAACATTCTCCATGGTTGTTCAGCTTTCATTGGATGACTTTACAAAAATACCAGCAATTGGAGAAGCAAGAATGATGACTTAATAGCTGGTTGACATTTCAGAGCATTAGCGTACCACCTGCTTTTTCACTTGGCCTTATAAGAGTAATTGAGAGGCATCAGAGAAAAGGATTTATAATAGGTTAGAAAATAAAGCCTATGAGAAAAGCTAAAGATGGTGTATTTGTCCCCCAAAAAAGAAAAAGCTGAAGACTTTATATGTGAGGATGTATTGTAATCATCAACTGTTTTGCACATTCCACAGAGACTAAACAAAAGGAAATGGATTTAAGCTGAACTATTTGAGGATTTGTATTGAGTATAAATAGGAATTTTATGATTCTAAATATTGTTTGTCTCTGGAATGGCTTTATAGAGGAAGTTAGATTTTTTCCTCCCTCTAAAGTCCAAAAATAACATTTTCATCTCAGTAATGGCGTAGTCTTATAGTGCTCCCAAAAGCTGACAAAGCGACTAGATGACCTTTGCAAGTCCTTTCTTGCTAATTCTGTCTTTTCACAAATCTCACTTCACATCTACAGATCTGTTGCATTAGAGTCATTCTTATGCCTTCTCTTTCTGTGATTTAAAGTGCCGTTAACATTCCATCATGAATGTGCTAATGGAAAAGTGACTGTGCAGGTTAGTGTACTACTGTGTATAAAAAATAAAACTCTGTGTGTTTATACATAACATGGATACTTCGTATAATATCTCAGTAATTTAAATAGCAGGAGATACTTGATAAATTATTTTTAATGACAATCTTTATTTTTAATTTGCTTTAATAGTTTTGGCAGAGCATTTTTTCTGTCTTGTGAAATTGAATATGTCATGCATTTATTTTTGCTTTCTCTTTTAAATATTTCATTACTAGTTCTTTTAGCTAAATTATTCTATAACTGCAGGTATTTTTCACTGTAGTACTTTTTGAAAAGTAGAGTATTATCAAGCAGGTCATGTTATCTATCTCAAAAGAACAAATGCTATTGGGAATCTCATACCTAATTTTCTGATTTGGAAATAAATCATAGATATAATAAAAAAATATTATTAAAGTAAATATGTAAAATATCTTAATAAGAGTTACTGCACCCTTGGACAGTGTTTCATCCCCTTTGACCTTCATTATTTTGTACTTTACTGAGAAGTACTTAATTTACTGAAATTAATATAAAACCTGTGACTCCTGGATCTCTGATAACAAACGGTGTACCTTGGGCAACTTGTTTAAATCTTTAAGCCTCAGTTTTACCATTTATTGTATGACATGGTAATGACACAACGCTCATTAAGATTAATGGAAAAAATGAATGCGAAATGCTTAGCATAGTGCTTATCACATAGTAAGAACTATAAAGTTAGTTATTTTTGTGCATTAACAAAAACATGGTGCTTGCTATTGTTCGCTAGATATGCTAGGCACTGAGCAGGTAAAAATGAAAGTATTATTTCTTGCTCTGAGGAGAACTCTCATGCTTACATGAGAAACAAGTAATTATGATAAAAGCAATGATCATAGAAATGCAAATCTTTTAGAAAGTGGAGTTGGATAATAACTTGCTCATTGGGAAAAACAGAGCTTCCAAATCTTTTTTTTTTTTTTTTTTGAGTGCAGGTGTGTATCAGATCATTTCTCTTTTTGCAAAATAGATAATCATATGGTAGTAGTAGAGATACATTTTACATTTGCTTTACTATAAATGATTTTGTATAGAGCACTGTTGGAGAAAATGAAGAGTCTACAGATAATCCCATTGTGAATATTTGCATATTTATATTCATTTAGTATTCTAAGTTGACTTTATGATTACTTATGTTGAGTTTTCATTCTAATTTTGTTTTTTAACTCTGCATATTATAATTTAGTTTTAGTCCTTTTAAACTATGTGGGAGTTTTAACAATAATGCATATGAAATTATTTTCAATTTTATTGTTTTCCCCCCACTATTCCTAATTTTCATTGGTTAGGGATGAAAATAACGCTCTATGAAATATACCTGTGGTTCTTAAAAGTGATTTGCTACAGTTCCTCAGCAGATTCCAGGTGCTCTTTAACTCTTAGTCTTCAGGTTTATGGTTTTGGCAAGGCCCATAAAGGTTATCGTGACAGGTGCATGTGACCATTGGGGTAATCACCTGGAGCTTTATGTTGCCCGTGCGAGCCAGTGAGGCCAATGGCATTGTAAACCACCAGGGAGTGGGAGAGGGTCTGGGTTGCTGTTGACTAGGGGGTTCCATAATCTAAAGGCACCTGAGAACAGTGGTGGTTGCATAGGCTTCTTGGAGTTGGAAAGAAACTTGGAGGTGGTGCTTGCCCAGCCTTACAGTTAATTTCAGGATGATCTTGTCATTCCGTATCTTTGGCTGGTGGGTATCCCACCTCTGGACACTGTACTTGGATGGATGGGAGGAAGAGAAGAAAATTCTTTCTTGAGTGCTTTGCGTTCTGTGGGAAATGTTTGTAATGTTCAGCAAAGGCAAACAGAGTTAGCTTCTCTTTTCTGTGTTTGAGAAGGGAGGTCTGGGTTTCTGAATTGAAGATGGAGTCAGGGATTTGGCAAAGGAAAAGGTCCATATTTTACTTGCCCTAAAGCGATGGTTCCCATCTTATCAGACCCAATGCCCCATTCGGTAGCAAATAATTTTAATGTGCCCCATAATATACAAAAAATTTGTAGGTAATAACCTATCCTGATGTTCTTATTAAGAAGCAATCAGCTAAGGAACATTCCCTCAGCTAAGTTTCACCAGGGCTCTCACAGAGAACAATGAGCCAAATTCGATCCCTGAAAATCCTCTCAGGAGTGACGTCATAGGAATGGCGGCAGCAGGGCGCACTTTCTGAGTTCTCCTCCGGATCTTGTTGCAAACGGGAACTATAACCCATCGAGGAAATTTTCGCTCAACCACACAATATAGTGGAGAGATTCGTGGATTGCTTGAAGCTAAGAAATTCTTGGGGGTAAGCTAACTGGACGGAGCAAGGAGAGGAGGAGGAGAAGCGGCGTGGGAGCGCCCGGCCGGCAGCGGCGGGAGAGCCCAGCCCCCAGCGGAGCCTCAGCTGGCGGGGGCGAAAACCGAAAACCACGGAGCCGGGCAAGCACGGGGATCCCAGGCGGAGCGGAGAGCGGCAGAGACCGGGAGGCGGCTCTTTCCCTGCGTCCCGCGGCTGATTTCTCCAGCCGGGAAGGCAGCGCGCCCTGCGGCGGACGGGGGGCGCAGTCTCCATACCTAGGCCCCTCCCCCCCGCCCTGCTCTCCCAATCCTACCCCGCCCTTCCAGAGACTTAAACCGGCCCCTGAACCGAGAAGTGGTATCTAAAGCTCACGCTTTGGGAAGCCTGACGGGCAGCCCTGACCCAGGCAGACTGGGCAGTGTGCGTGATTTTGGCTGCGCTAGGAGAGAAGAGACGCCTCCACCCCCAGCCACCACCTTTTCTGGCCTGCGGGAAGAGGGCGACGCACGGCTGGGCTGGGAGAGTGAAGACCCCTCCATCTCCAGCCCCCACCCTTCCTGCTTGCCTAGGTGGGGTGGGTGCAGCGGCCGAGACACACCCGGAGATCAGCAGTGAGGCAGGCGCAGCTCTGGGCTTTCAGCAGATCAGAAATCTCCTGCCCGCACTCACACACACACACTGAAGAGGTGCCTTAAGACTCAAGAGTTTTGGTCACATATCTGGTGGTGCCACTCTCAGTGTGCATTTGTGCAGGCAAGGGCAGAAAACTGCACTGATAATTGTAAAAAACTATCATCCAGACCCTCAGGCCCACGCTTTTAAGTCTGCAGTCCCAAAGTCTCTCTGGGCACCAGGTGACGGCTCTGCCTGCGCAATAAGCAGGGGGCTCCTTGGTACAGCAGAGAACAACCTGGACATTGCTTGGTGGGCTTAGGCCGAGACTGTCGCTGCTTTTTGTATTGCTTTGTTTTGTCTTGTTTGCTTTGTCTTTATATCTTTGATATCTTTGCCTCTGTCGAGTGGGTTATCAGGTGGTTTTGCATGTGAACGTATTTGATATTTTTCTTTGTGTTGTTGTTGCTGTTGTGCTTGGTGATTTGCTTTGTTCTGAAACTGCCCTGCCGGGGGCCCAGCTTGTGAGGCACGGTCAGCAGATCAGAAATCTCCCGCCCGCACCCATACACACACACTGAAGGAGTGCCCTAGGACTCACGAGCTCTGGACAAAGGACTGGTGGTGCTCCTCTCGGTGTGCATACGTGCGGACAAGGGCAGAAGCTGCACTGACTTTGTGGAGACTATCATCCAGACCCCTCAGGCCCACGCTTTTAAGTCTGCAGTCCCAAAGTCTCTCTGAGCACCAGGTGACCGGCTCTGCCTGCGCAATAAGCAGGGGGCTCTTTGGTACAGCAGAGGACAACCTGGTCATTGCTTAATGGGCTCAGGCCGAGACGGTCGCTGCTTTTTGTTTTGCTTTGTTTTGCTTTGCTTGGTTTTGTTTTGCTTTGTCTTGTATCTTTGATATCTTTGCCTGTGTCGAGCGGGGGTTATCGGCTGTTTTTTTTTTTTTTTTTTTTTTTTTTCTTCTTTCCTCTTTGCTGTTGTCATTGCTGCTGTGCTTGGTGATTTGCCTTGTTCTGGGACTTCCCTGCCATGACCCAGCTTGGGTGGCACGGGACTCGGCATATCTGGGGGCCAACTCCAGACCAAATCGGAGTGCAGCCGGGTTTGACCTGCAGGTCACACACCTAGAGGGGGTTCTCGGCAGGCTCTGGAGCCCATAGAGGCCAAATCACATTGGGGTGGTTAACCCTCACGCAGCAGAATGCCCTGCGGGGGGCAGAGCCAAGTCTCACGGCAGGTCAGCCAGGAGTTGACCCCACCTGCTCATTAGCGGGAAGCAATTAAAGATCTTCTTGAACGGGACAGTGTACACAACACAAGACTCACCTTTGGAGCACACGCGGAGGAGGACAACGTGGTGCGAGTCAAATATAAAGGACACATACCACACAAGATAACCTAGCAAGAACTAAGAACTCTAGGGGATCTACCTAATATATCAAATAAACACAGTCAGCCAGAATGGGGAAACAAAGATACACGTCCCAAATAAAAGAACAGAAGAAGCTTCCACAACTGGAACCAAATGAAGCAGACGTAACCAACCTCTCAGAGACAGAGTTCAGAACACTGGTGATAAGAATGTTTAAGGAGCTTAGAGAAGACATAAAGAAGGATGTAGAAATCATAACAAACGAGCTTAGAGAAAACATAAAGAAGGATGTAGAAATCATAACGACAAACCAGTTGGAACTAAAGAACACAATTACCGAAATTAAGAACTCACTTGAAGGAATTACCAGCAGGCTAGATGAAGCAGAGGATCGAATCAGCGACTTAGAAGACAAGGTAGCAGAGATCACCCAAACGGAACAACAAAAAGAAAAAGAATAAAAAACAATGAAGATGGCCTAAGAGACCTCTGGGATAACATCAAGCGCAACAACATGCGTATCATAGGAATACCAGAAGGTGAAGAGAGCAAGCAAGGGATTGAGAACATATTTGAAGTAATAATGTCTGAAAACTTCCCCAACCTGATGAAGGAAACCAACATACAAGTCCAGGAAGTGCAGAGAGTTCCAACCAGGATTAACCCAAACGGGTCCACACCAAGACACATTATATTAAAATGGCAAAGCTTAAAGACAAAGAGAGAATCCTAAAAGCAGCAAGAGAAAGACGGAGGGTTGCATACAAGGGAACTCCCATAAGACTATCAAATGATTTTTCTACAGAAACATTGAAGGCCAGGAGGTAGTGGCAGGAGATACTCAAAGTGATGGAAAACAAAGGCCTACAACCTAGATTGCTTTATTCAGCAAGGCTATCATTTAAAGTTGATGGAGAGATAAAGAGCTTTCCAGAAAAAAATAAGCTAAAGGAATTTATTACAACCAAGCCAGCATTGCAAGAAACACTAAAAGGACTTCTGTAAATAGAAGATCAAAACAACCTAACTACAAATTTAAAAATGGCAATAACTATGTACCTGTCAATAATCACTTTAAATGTAAATGGATTAAATACTCCAATCAAGAAACATAGGGTGGCTGACTGGATAAGAAAGCAAGACCCTTGTATATGCTGTATACAAGAGACTCACCTCAGAACAAAAGACACACACAGGCTGAAAGTGAAGGGTTGGAGTAAGATATTTCATGCAAATGGAAACGAGAAAAAAGCTGGAGTTGCAATACTTATTTCTGACAAAATAGACTTTCAAATGAAGAACATACTAAAAGATAAAGATGGGCACTATATAATAATAAAGGGATCGATCCGAGAAGAGGACATAACCCTAGTAAACATCTATGCACCCAACATAGGAGCACCTAAATATAAAAAACAGGTACTGACTGACATAAAGACAGAGATCAACAGTAACACTATTATAGTAGGGGACTTCAACACACCCCTGACAACAAGGGACAGGTCTTCCAGACAGAAAATCAATATGGAAACAACAGCCTTAAATGATACATTGGACCACTTGGATTTAATCGATATTTTCAGAACATTTCACCCCAATGCTGCAAAATACACGTTTTTCTCAAGCGCACATGGAACTTTTTCCAAGATAGACCATATGTTAGGCCACAAAACAAGTCTTGATAAATTTAAGAAAATTGAAATCATACCAATTGTCTTCTCTGATCACAATGCTATGAAATTAGAAATGAACTACAGGGAAACAACTGGAAGACACACCAATTCATGGAGGCTGAATAACTTATTACTAAATAATGAATGGGTCAAGCAGGAGATCAAGGAAGAAATCAAAAGATATCTCGAGACAAACGAAAATGAAAACACGACGACCCAAAATCTATGGGATGCCGCGAAAGCAGTCCTAAGAGGGAAATTCATAGCTTTGCAGGCCTACCTAAAGAAACAAGAAACATCAGTAATCAACAGTTTATCTTCACATTTAAGGGATTTGGAAAAAGAACAGCAAAATAAGCCCAAAAGGAGCACAAGGAAGGAGATAATAAAGATCAGAGCAGAAATAAATGAAATAGAAACCAGAAAAACAATACAAAAGATCAATGAATCCAAGAGTTGGTTCTTAGAGAAGATAAACAAAATCGACAAACCTTTAGCCAGACTCATTAAAAAAAAGAGAGAGATGACCCAAATTAATAAAATCAGAAATGAAAGAGGAGAAGTGACAACAGACACTGCAGAAATACAAAAAATTTTAAGAAGTTACTATGAGCAACTATATGCTAACAAATTTGACAATTTGGAAGAAATGGACAATTTTCTAGAGGCGTACAACCTTCCAAGGCTAACTCAAGAAGAAACAGAAAACCTGAATAGACTGATTACCACCACGGAAATTGAATCAGTAATCAACAGTCTCCCAACAAACAAAAGCCCTGGACCAGATGGCTTTACAGGTGAATTTTACAAAACGTTCAAAAAAGAACTATCACCTATTCTCCTCAAGCTCTTCCAAAAAATCCAGAAGGAAGGACGACTCCCAAACACTTTTTATGAAGCCACTATCACCCTGATCCCAAAATCAGACAAAGACACCACAAAAAAAGAAAACTACAGGCCGATATCTCTAATGAGCATGGATGCAAAAATCCTCAACAAAATATTAGCGAACAGAATTCAGCAATACATTAAAAAGATCATTCACCATGATCAAGTGGGATTCATCCCTGGTATGCAAGGGTGGCTCAACATCCGCAAATCAATTAATGTGATACACCACATAAACAAAATGAAAAATAAAAATCACATGATCGTATCAATAGATGCAGAAAAAGCATTTGATAAAATCCAACAGCCATTTATGATAAAAACCCTTAAGAAAGTGGGAATAGAGGGATCATATCTCAACATAATAAAGGCCATATATGACAAACCCACAGCTAACATCATTCTCAATGGGGAAAAGCTAAAACCATTCCCCCTAAGATCAGGAACAAGGCAAGGTTGCCCACTATCTCTGCTTCTATTCAACATAGTGCTGGAAGTTCTTGCCACAGCAATCAGACAAGAAAAAGAAATAAAAGGCATCCAGATTGGTAAGGAGGAAGTAAAGTTATCATTGTATGCAGATGATATGATTCTACATATAGAGAACCCTAAAGACTCCACCAAGAAGCTGTTGGAGCTGATAGATGAATTTAGTAAAGTAGCAGGATACAAAATTAATATTCAGAAATCAGTGGCATTTGTATATACCAATAATAAAACATCAGAAGGAGAAATTAAAAAAACAATCCCATTTACAACCGCTCCAAAGACTATAAAATACCTGGGAATAAACTTAACCAAAGAAGTAAAAGATCTGTACTCAGAAAATTATAAGACACTGAAGAAAGGAATGAAGGAAGATATAAATAGATGGAAACACATATCATGTTCATGGATAGGAAGAATTAATCTAGTTAAAATGTCCATACTGCCTAAGGCAATATACATATTCAATGCAATTCCTATCAAACTGCCAACGTCGTTTTTCACAGAAATAGAACATATAATCCTAAAATTTATATGGGACCATAAAAGACCCCGAATAGCCAAGGCAATCTTGAGAAATAAGAACAAAGTGGGAGGTATAACAATACCTGACTTCAAATTATACTACAAGGCTACAGTAATCAAAACAGCATGGTACTGGCATAAAAACAGACACATAGATCAATGGAACAGAATAGAGAGTCCAGAAATAAATCCACGCCTATATGGCCATTTAATCTACGACAATGGAAGCAAGAATGTACGATGGAGTAATGACAGTCTATTCAATAAATGGTGCTGGGAAACCTGGACAGACACATGCAAAAAAATGAAGCTGGACCACCTCCTTACACCATATACAAAAATAAATTCAAAATGGCTTAAAGACTTAAATGTAAGATCTGAAACCATAAAATACATAGAAGAAAATATAGGAAGAAACTTCTCAGACATTACCCGGAGTAAGATTTTTACTGATGTATACCCTCGCTCGAGAGAAGTAAGAGAAAAAATAAACATGTGGGATTATATCAAACTAAAAAGTTTTTTCACAGCAAAGGAAACCATCAATAAAACAAGAAGGGATCCTACTGAATGGGAAAAGATATTTGCCAATGATATATCTGATAAGGGATTAATATCACAAATCTATGAAAAACTCACTCAACTCAACTCCAAAAAAACAAACGATCCAATTAAAAAATGGGCAGAGGACTTGAAGAGACATTTTTCTAAAAGGGACATACAGATGGCAAACAGACATATGAAGAAATGCTCAACCTCACTAACCATCAGAGAAATGCAAATAAAACCACAATGAGATACCACCTCACCCCAGTCAAAATGGTATCATCAATAAATCAACAAACAACAAGTGCTGGCGCGGATGTGGAGAAAAGGGAACGCTTGTGCACTATTGGTGGGATTGCAGATTGGTGCAGCCACTATGGAAAACAGTATGGAGGTATCTCAAAAATCTGAAAATGGAACTACCTTATGATCCAGCAATTCCATTCCTAGGTATCTATCCGGAGAAATCCAAAACTCCAATTCAAAATCTTTATGCACTCCTATGTTTATTGCAGCACTATACACAATAGCCAAGACATGGAAACAACCGAAATGTCCATCGGTAGATGACTGGATTAAGAAACTGTGGTACATTTATACAATGGAGTATTATGCAGCCATAAAGAAGAAAGAAATCTTACCATTTGCAACAACATGGATGGACCTAGAGAACATTATGTTAAGCGAAATAAGTCAGACAGAGAAAGATAAGTACCATATGATCTCACTTATTTGCGGATTCTAAAGAAAAGAATAAGTGAATGAACTAATCAGAAACAGTTTTGGAGACAAGAGGAAAAACTGAGGGTTGCTAGATGGGCGGGAGGGGTAGGGGGGTGGGGGGGAGGGTGAGGCGATTGGAGGGCAGTTGGTGACCACAGGATGGCCACGGGGTTTGAAAATTAATCTGGGGAACGTAATTTGGTGGTTACCAGAGGGTAAGGGGGTTGGGGGGTGGGGGATGAGGGTGAGGGGGATCAAATGTACTGGTGATGGAAGGGGAGCTGACTCTGGGTGGTGAACACACAGTGTGATTTATGGATGATGTGATACAGAATTGCACACCTGAAATCTATATAATTTTACTAACAATTGTCACCCCAATAAATTAAAAAAAAATAAAAAAAAAAAAAAAAAATCCTCTCAGAATCCCTCATGCAGAGGCCAGTGACAACTGATTTCAGATATCGGTCCCATTGTAGGGCAAATTGCATATCTGCTTTATCACTTGAATGGTCTGTTTTATAAATTGACTTATTCTTGAGATTTTCTCAGATTGAAATGCAAGCACAGATTCATAAGTGGATTCTGTTGTGCTCCTGATTTTTCTTTTCACCATTTTAATGGGTCGCAAGACATTGATAAATAAGAGAACTCTTTGAGAATAAAATTCTCTTTACCTATTTTATGAAAAAAAACCAGTGTCACTTTCATATTATGACATAATACTATAATTTTACTCAGAGTACTAAACTGAAGTACATCTCATCATTTCTCAAAAAAATAAAGTGTTGGACAGTGAAAAAAAAAAAAAAAAAAAAAAAAAAAAGCAATCAGTATAACACCTTAACTGTAATGTATTAAGAGGAAATAAAAGAAAGTAATTTGTTTTTCAGTATGTAAATGCTCAACTACAAGTCATTACAAAAGTCAGATACTTATTCTACTTGTAGTATCATTGTAGTTTGCGACACATGCCAGTGGCAATAGCTGTGGGCCACTGAGAATGTGATTGTCAGAAATGGAAGCTCATCTTTTCTGAAATTTCTGAATGATGAAGATACATTCTTCTCTCCACTTATGTAGTACTAGTTGCATTCCTGGGGAAACTCAGTATATGTTAAAGCCATGCAAAAGGTCTTTGTGTTTATATGGGAAATGAGAATTGGTTCTAGACTCAGATTATGAACATTTTTTTAACAACAGGAGTGTCCAGAGGGTCATTAGAAAATTGTGCAGGACACAGTACAACACTTCATTGATGGGGTCGCTTCATATGTTGCAGTAATCCACCCAGCCACTCCAACAACCAAATATGTTCTCAGACGTTTCCATTACACTGCCCATGGAGCGGCACCATCCTTTTTTAGAATCACTGCCTTCTGCCCACTCCAGTAGAACTTGACCAGCAACTTGGAGCCCTAGGCTCTACCTTAGGTCAAAAAACTTACACGAAACTGTGCAGGTGAAAGGTGCTCTAAGACATTTCTAGTTGTATGTTTAACCCCTTTCAATAATTTACTGGATTTTAAGATTACTGTGCTGTTTCTTAGAAACAAGCTCCTATACATACAAACGCCAGATACTCTTTTATTTTTTTATTGTAAAATATACGTAACTTAAAATGAACCATTTTTAAGTGTAACAATTTTAAGTAACGCAGTGGCATTAAGTACACTTACTTTGTGGTCCAACCATCACCACTGTTTGTCATTGGAAGTTTCACATCGTCTCAACTGAAACTCTGTACCATTACATTAAGCAGTAATTCCCAGTTTCTAGCCTCTGATAACCACCATTCTACTTCCTGTCTCTGAGTTTGACTATTCTGTGTATCTCGTAAGTGGAATCATACAATATTTGTCTTTGTGGCTGGTTTGTTTCACTTAGCATACTGTCTTCAAGGTCCATTCACATCTCATGTATCAGAATTTCCCTTTTATGGCTGAATAATACTCTATTGTATCTATATACCAGTTTGCTTATCCATTCATCCATTGATCCACATTTCAGTTTCCATCTTTTGGCTACTTTTTTTTTTTGCTGTGAACGTGTATGTATGAATATCTTTTTGAGACTGCTTTCAGTTCTTTTGGTTGTAAACCCAGAAGTGGAATTGCTGGATCATATGGTAATTCTGTTTTAATTCTTATTTTTGGGAATATTTAAACTGCTATACTGTTTTTCAGTAGTGGCTGCACCATTTCATATTCCCATAAATAGTGTACAAGGGTTTCGATTTCTCCACATCCTTCCCAACACCTGTTACTTACGGTTTTTTTAATAGTAGCCATCCTAATGGGTGTGAGGTGCAGTCTGTACAACATGCTACAGACCTAATAGATATTTTATTGAAAAACTGTCATTTTTTTGTCATAGCAAACTATGTGTCATGCCAATATTTATTAATACGTATTGAGATCACTTTAATATCAATGTTGTTAACCCCTCTGAACAAAATCAGTATTACCTAGAACAATATCTGTAAGAATATATTTTTCCTAGCAAATAATATACAAATGAGAAATTTTCTGTAATTTGAAAAGTACGCTAAAAACACATTTTCAAATCTAGTTGTCATAAGTTAAGACTCTTGCTTAACCAATTTTTTAAATATAGTATTTATAAACAATTATAGTTATTAAAAAAACTAATATTCTTTTCCAAGATGATAGAGCTCAGATTTCTTATAAAACATAGTAGTTTTAGACTATTCTCTATTTTCCAGAGATGAAAAATTAAACATTTCACACAATACTTTATTACTATAAAGACATAAAATTTTTCAGTGGCTATAGGAAAAAAAGCAGATGGTAATAAATTCAATTATCATCTTAAAAGGGGGGATATACAACTTAAGTGTTAACATTTGTCAGTCTTGAAAATGACTACTTCTGCAGAGCAACAAAAACCATATGATATCACTTATATGTGGAATCTAAAGAACAAAATCAATGAACAAACAAAATATTAAGTTGGTGCAAAGGTAATTGCGGTTTTTTTGCAATTATTTTTAACCTTTTAAACCGCAATTACTTGGGGCAATTATTTTTGTCCCAATCTAATAGAAACAGACTCATACATATAGAGACTAAACTGATGATTGCCAGAGGAAATGAGATTGGGAGGCTGGGTGGAAAAGGTAAAAGGATTAAGAAGTACAAATTGGTAGTTGTGAAATAGTCAAGGGGATGTAAAATACAACATAGGGAATATAGACAATAATATTGTAATAACTATGCATAGTGCCAGGTGGGTGCTAGACTAATAGGGGTATCATTCATAAATTATGTAAATGTCTAACCACTATATTGCACAAGTGAAACTAATATAAATAATATAGAATGTCAACTCTAATTGAAATAGATACATACATACATAAATATTAAAGTTATGTTAGTAACCTCCCACCCCATCAAAAAAAAAAAATGACTAGTTCTGGAGCAGACTAATTCATTTATCTCTTTTACCATGATACCATAATTTCTAGAAACCATATATAGGTAAATACATTTCTATCAGGAAAGAACAAAAGAATTTAAGAATACTTTAATATCAGTTTCAACTCTGGTTAGTACTTTGTCAGTCAGCCAATATTCTTAATTTACTTTTTAAAGATCTTTATTAAAATATAGCTAACACGTAATAGTATATTACTTTCAGGTGTGCCTTATAGTTATTCAACATTCATATACCTAAAGAAGTGTTCACCATGATAAGTCCAGCAACCATCTGACACTGTACCACTCTGACAATAGTATTGGCTATATTCCCTATGCAATATATTACATCTTCATGATTTATTTGTTTTATACCTGGAAATTAGAACATTTATTCCCCTTCAGTTTCCCCCTTTTTAAAATTTTTCAATTATATTTGACATTTAACATTATTTTACATTATTTTCAGGTGTACGGCATAGTAGTAGACACTGATATAATTTAAGAAGTGATCTCCCTGACTAGTCTAGTATCCACCTGGCACTATACATAGTCATTACCATATGATTGACTATATTCCCTATGCTTTATTTACATACCCACGACTATACTGTAACTACCAATTTGTACTTCTTAATCCCTTTCCATTTTTAACCTCTCCCCCATGAAATCCACCCCCATGTGGCAACCATCAAAATGTTCTCTGTATCTGTGAGTTTGTTTATATTTTGTTTGTTGATTTTGTTCTTCAGATTCCAATATATGTAAGATCACATCGATTCTGTCTTTCTCTGTCTGACATACTCCCCTTAGCACAATACACTCCAGGACCACTCATGCCACCACAGATAGTAAGATCCCATTCCCTTCCATGGTCCAGCAATATTCCATTTTATATACCTAGTAGGTGTACCACCTACTCTTAATCCATTCATCCATCAGTGGACACCCAGCCTGCCTCCACATCTTGGCCATTGTAAACAATGCCGCAATGAACATATGCATGCACATGTCTCCTTAAAGTAGCATTTTGGATTTCTTGGGCTAAACATCCAGAAATGTGATCACTGGGTACTTTTTAGTCTCTTGTTATAGCATTTGTTTTCAATCTATTTTGTCTGGTACAAGTATTGGTACCACACTAGTTTTAGTTTGTTTCCATATTCATGAAATACATTTTTTTATCCCTTCACTTTCAGTCTGCTTGTGTCTTTCAATCTGAAGTGAGTATCTTTAGGCAGCATATGTAAGGCTCTTCTTTTCTTATCCATTCAGTCATTCTGTCTTTTGACTGGAGTATTTAATCCATTTGCATTTAAAGTAATTGTTCATAGATATGCTGTTCTTGGATTTTCTTCATTCATTCATTCATTCATTCATTCATTCATTTATTTATCTTAAAGAAGTCCCTCTAAGATTCCTTGTAATGCTGGTTTGGTGGTGATGACCTCCTTTAGCTTTTTCTTGTTTGGGAAGTACTTTATCTGTCCTGAGATTCTAAATGATAGCTTTGCTGGGTAGAGCAATCTTGGTTGTAGATCCTTGCTTTTTATCACTTTGAATATTTTATGCCAATCACTTCCGTCCTGCAGAGTTTCTATTGATAAATCAGGTGACAGACAGTCTTATGGGAGCTCCCATGGAGGTAAACTAACTGCTTTTCTCTTGCAGCCTTTAAGATTCTCTCTTCGTTTTTAACCTTCAGCATTTTTTAATTATGATGTGCCTTGGTGTGGGCCTTTTTGGGTTCATCTTGTTGGGACTCTCTGTACTTCCTGGGCTTAAATATCTATTTCCTTAACCAAGTTAGGGAAGTTTGCCATTATTATTTCTTCAAATAGTTTTCAATTCCTTATTCTCTCTCTTCTCCTTTTGGTACCAGTATGAGGCAAATGTTGTTATGCTTGATGTTGTCCAAAGGCCTCATAAACTATCCTCATTTTTTTGGAGTTCTTTTTTCTTTTTGCTGTTCTGTTTCAGTGTTTTCTGACACCTTATCTTTTAAATCACTGATTCGATCCTCTGATTCATCTAATTCATCTAATTACTGTTGATTCCCTCTAATGTATTCATATTTTATTTACAAGATTCTTTTCTGACTTTTTTTTAATGTTTTCTATCTCCATATTTTTTGTTGTTCTTTCCTATCTCTTTGTTGAGATCATTTAATACCCTTATAACCAGTGTTTTGAACTCTGCATCTGGTAGATTGCTTGTCCCCATTTTGTTTAGTTTTTAGTTTTTGTTTTTTTCTTGGAGCTTTGTTCTGTTCTTTTATTTGGAACATATTTCTTTGTCTCCCAATTTTGGCGGCCTCCCTTTTTTTCCCTAGGTATTAGGTAGGGATGCTATGTCTCCTGGTCTTATTAGAGTGGTCTTATGTTGTAGGTATTCTGTAGGGCCCAGTGGTGCCATCTCCCTTGTCACCTGAGCTTGGTGCCAGGTGTGTCCCTTGTGTGGGTTGTGTGTGCCCTCATGTTGTAGTTGAGACTTGGTTGCTATTTGCACTTCAATAGCAGTGATTGACCGTCAGGCTAATTAGTTATGAGAACTGGCCATGACTACAGTGGAGAAGCTATTGTCCAGAGGCTGACCCTATGGAGCAGGATTTGCTTTAGCAGGGCTCTGGTGCCTTCCCAGTCTGCCTTTGGGTTCGTTGTCTTTGAGGTGGCCAGGTGATGCTCCATCCCAGTCTGCAGCTGGCCACTGGGCCTGCTACCCCCAGGGACTCCTGAGAGAGGCCCTGCCACAGGCCAAGTTCAGCTGCAGGCTATGCCCTGCCCAGAGCCACCTAGCATGAGCCACAAAGCAATCCACAGAAGTCTGCCACCCATGCTGGTCTTGGCATTGCTTTGAAAGTCCAAGTCATGTACCAAAGCTGGCAGCTGCTAATGTCAGGCTTAGGTCTGCTCAGCAAGTTGTTTGGGGCATGCCCAAGCCAGATGCTGCTTGTTTGGGAGATTTTTGGAAAGTCTGCAGCATGAGCCAATATAAACCATTTGTATGAAAAAGCCATTAGAAGTGGCAGAGATGTGCCCAGAAGTTGGGTGGGGTGGGGTCTCAGGAAATCACCTGGGCAGGATGAACAAACAGTATTAGGAAGGTTGATGGAAACTCAGATATGGCAGCTATCTACAGTAGCATGCTTGGGGGAGCGATGGCTAAAAAAAGAAGCATTGGACTTTTTGTCTGGGAGAAGGCTGTGCCTCCAGTCCTTGCCCTGAAATCATACAACTCAGTTCCTCCCCATATGCCCTGATGCCCTCCCTTTTGAGCTGCTGCCCCAGCATTAGAGCTCAAAGCGAGTGAGTTTGTCAGTGAGTAAATACTTGTGCAGACCCTTTAATAGGAACATCTAGGACTAGAGCTCCCTTCTCTTTCACTCAGCCACAATCTCTGCTGGTTTTCACAGCCAGCAGTTTATGGGGACTTCTCTCTCTGGCACTGGAATCCTGGGCTGGGGAACCTGGTGTGGGGGTGGGACCTCTCACTCTCTCAGAAGGAACCTCCACAGCTGAGGTAGCCCGTCTGATTTATAACAGTCAATGTGGGTGTGGGAACAGCCTGTTCCATGTCTCCTGCCCCTCCAACTAATCTTGAGGTGACTTCTTCTGTATGTTCTTCATTGTAGGACCTCAGTTCAGCTAGACTTAGGTGATTCTCAATGATGGCTGTTCTATAGTTTAGATGTAATTTTGATGTGGTCTTGAAAGGAGGCATCACAATGTTTACCTACTCCACCATCTTAACTAAAAATCCAATCAGCCAATGTTTTAAAAAATATCTACTACGTGTCAATTATTGAGATCATTATTGGAGGCACACTTGTTTTCTGTTTTAATATAAGAAGGTTACTGATTTCCCTATATTAATTCTGTAACTTATTGAACTTAATTCTGTAACTTAAAATTCACTTATTGTGCTAGTTTTTCCATTTACTTTTTGGAATTTTCTAGGTATATAATCATTATAAGAATTGCATATAAGAATTACAGCAAGCTTATGACACTCACAGTTTAGTAAATTAAGTAGTAATACAAGTATCAACAATAAAAATATACAAATGTACTCTATGAGCCTGTAAGGAATATGCTTTATTGTGCCTGAGGGAATCTAGAGGCTTCATGGAATAGGAATCATGTTTCTTTTTGTTTTGTTTATGTGATAGGCATATTAATGGTCACCCCAAAATGTCCACATTCCAAGTCCTGACATGTGTGAATATATTAATTTACAAAGTAAAAGGAACTTTGATTAATTAAAGATCTTGAAATGGAAAGGCAGAGATTTGCCCAAGAAAAGACAAGATTAAAATAAATCTGGCATGTGGTTGATCTAAAAGCCATAGGAATTAAATCTATTTACTGAATAGTAGTGATCCAACATCCCCCCCCCCCAGAAAAAAAAAAAAAGTATTGTTTCTCTTTGAGGAAATTGAGTAAGTATAATATATACACGTCTACTTGGGCTACAAGATGCAGAAGTGACAGTAGATTTCTTTTTCTGATTGGTATTTTATGTAAAGCATTTGACTACTGTCAAGAAATGAAAATGAATGGCCGTCTTTTAACACTTCACAAAACTTTCAATTACATGTAAGTGGAAACAGAGTTTATTTAGGTTTTCCTTTTTTGAATAATAATATATTTAATAGACTAAGCCAGCTGGCATAACTGGGTTTGACATCAGCTGCAGAGCATAAGATATTGCTGAAACATTTTTATAGATAAGACATGAAGAGAGGATGTTTCGATATGTATCAAAAATTATGTGAATTATAATACTAGTAGGAATGGAAAGACGCTTTACAAAGAAATAAAGTACTAATCTGAATTTCAAACATTTTGCTTCTACTGGTTTGAATTTTGGACTTTCAGGGTTTATAGGAAAGCAATGAGTTAGAAAATTAGGTCTATCTGATAAGTTTAAGTCAGAAGAGTTTTAAAAAGTTACCCAAGAGATAACTTTATTCTCATTCTGTCTCCAGGGAACATAGAATAAGACAAAAGAAATGAGTCATACTGTCACAAAATAATTTCAGTGATACAAATAAGAATAAAACAGCTTATTAATCACTTAATGATATAATTAGTATTCTATTGAACACACTTCTTTAGAGATAAAAAAATAATATCAGTTCTCATCATTTTAATTTTACCAAGTTCACTTTTAGTTCTCTAAATAGAGTTTTTCCTACCCCGTAGTGTTCTAAAACCTATTAGTAAGGCACTCAGCCATTCTTATTATTTAAAGCAGTGGTCCTCAACTCTGTAAGACCAAATGTTACTCTTCTATACTACTAAATTTTCAATGCAGAAACTTTGGAGTTGAAGATAGAATCATAACTTTTCAAAAGTTTCCCTCATAGCTTTAGTGCACAGCTACTTATGCAAAACCCTGAACTAGGGAACTTGTAGCTAGTACAATCTCTAATCCTTTCCACTTTGTCTTTTAAGGAGCATAGTTTTTGCTGCTAATCTACTGGGACTGTTGATGAGTCGAGCAAGTGCCATTAGTGGAAATGTAAAAACAAAAGAACGGAGAGAATTCAAGGGTATTAGTATAAAAATTACAGCAAGATGAGCGAAAAAATAGGAAGTCAACATAGACATGGACAAGGCTAAAGAATTTAGTAGAGAAAGAATTTTTATGTTACTTTTCTTCATATTGCTGTTCTGGATAAGAAGAAAGAAAGGCTTAAGGATGGAAGGTATGTAGTGGCAATGGCTCACAGTTAAGTAATCAAGAAGTCTCAGAGTATAAAAGGTTATTCTGAATTTGGGTAGGCACATAAGTAGGGCGGTACGGTTGATAAGATATATAACCAAACCAACTCAAACTTTATCTAAAACAAGGGTTAGCCTTGGGAGCTCCGAGAAGTTTGTCTAAGGTCATCCAGCAAGTTAGGTTCAATTTCATTCAGAATTATGGTCCAAGTTTCTCAGAATTGTGGTTTCCTTACTTTCCACACCCACCACTCTTTCTTTTCTTTTTGTGCTGTATAAACACTGAGCTATAAACTAAACATGAGTGAACATAGTCTTACATTGTAAATAAAAATTAAGACCTGAGGTAACCTGAGTCATATTTACTTTTTTATCATAGTGCAGCTTGGTAATTAGATATAATGGGAAGTAAAATACACAAATTTTCTCATTAATACCCTTTTCAAATAACACATCCTTGATATTTTTTCATAGGGTTATATGTTCTTTATTATAGCTTCATAGTTTCCTAGTTTTTGAATGTGCCATACTTTGTTGAACAAGTTCCTTATTGATAAAATTTTTGTGTTGTGTAATAGAATAAATTATAATTCTGGTTCTTTACTCGCTTTATAGTAATATTAAATACACATCCTTTCCTCAAGGTATGTGATGTATACTGACCAAATCCTGATTTTGGCTTTGGCTATGTGATTTGTATTGGTAAAGAATATATTAGGCACCTGATACAAGCTGAGGCTTGAGAAAAATGTATGTGTTTGGGCTTGCTCTCTTGTGCATCTGTGCCATGTAGCCCGTGGGTCTCCGATAAACATCAGCATAGGCAACTGTCTTGTATTCACCTGTGATCTGGAGCCAAGGCCAGATGTGTCTCTCTGAAAATCCCAGAAGGCTAGCAAAAGCATGAGAAATGAATAAAGGAGGGCTTTTATAAGCAACTGAGATTTGTTGTTGTTTATTACACAAAATTATTGGGACAATAGCTGAACGATACAGGTTGTCATCTAAAAGTGGCTTGTTACAATGAATAGTATTGCCATATACTTTTCCTATATTTTTCCCAGTGTAGCTTTGGAATGGATCCTGAGAAGTGAGATTGCTATATCAAAGGGTATTTTCATAGGGAATTTTACTGAATTTTTTGACATCTGTAAAATGTGAAAATTTATTTTAATTTGTTACTTGCAATGTGCCTTTTCCTCATCAGTGATATTATGTTTCTAAACTTTGATTTTTGTTTTTCCTTAGGTGAGAAATGTATTTGATGAAGTATTAATTTTCATTTTTCTAATTATAAGTAAGTTTGAGCCTCTTTATATGTAAGTTTAATAACACAATGTTTTCTGTTTTAATATAAGTAAGGATACTAATTTCCATATATTAATTATATATCTTACTACTTCACAAAATTTACTTATTGTTCTATTTTTTCTTTTTATTTTTTGGAATTTTCCCTACTATATAATCATATCAACTGCAAGTATAGTTCATCTTCCTTATCGATTTTTTTTTTTTTTTTTTTTAATGAGGTGAGACCATTTTAAAATCCACTCTTTGGCTTTGACATCAATGAGTATTTTTAAATTTTATTTTTGAGACCTAAGTTAAAAAGAAAGTCTGTTATTTTCCAACCTTTTTGCTTCCTGCAAAAATGTTATACTAAGGCATTATAACTTTTTATTTTTTTACAACCATTTTGAGCTGTTTATAATTAATATGAAAGTATAGCTCACCTGACACTAACTTTATAAAATATAGTTAGTGACCTCATGTTCTGATTTGAAACTTAACAACTACATCCTTAATATACAAATGGAAAAGTTACATTCTCTAGAGAGCATTTCCTACTCTTCTATTTTATTTTTGTTTCTAAATGTCCATTACCACATGTATTCATTTCATAATAATAAATAATAAAAGAAAATTCCCATAAATATTTCAGTTTTTAATTGAATAGTATGTAGGAAAATGTTTCTTTTATTATTTTGTGAATTTCTGTAATTGAAGTTTGTTATTTTCTCTTACAAAATTTATTATGTTTTCTAGAGTTATAAAACAATAAAATACAAGGAGTCACATATTTCTTAAAACTTATTAGCATTATACCTTAAATTTTTAAGGTAAGTGTGAAAAACAAACACTTTTAATAATCTGCTACCAAAGAAGAAATGAGTTAATTCAGTATATTTTTTTAATGTTACATTTTTTATTTTTTTATTTTTTTTTACTTTTTTTTAATTTATTGGGGTGACAATTGTTAGTAAAATTATATAGATTTCAGGTGTGCAATTCTGTATCACATCATCCATAAATCACACTGTGTGTTCACCACCCAGAGTCAGCTCCCCTTCCATCACCATACATTTGATCCCCCCCACCCTCATCCCCACCCCCCAACCCCTTACCCTCTGGTAACCACCAAATTACGTTCCCCAGATTAATTTTCAACCCGTGGCCATCCTGTGGTCACCAACTGCCCTCCAATCGCCTCACCCTCCCCCCCACCCCCTACCCCTCCCGCCCATCTAGCAACCCTCAGTTTTTCCTCTTTGTCTCCAAAACTGTTTCTGATTAGTTCATTCACTTATTCTTTTCTTTAGAATCCGCAAATAAGTGAGATCATATGGTACTTATCTTTCTCTGTCTGACTTATTTCGCTTAACATAATGTTCTCTAGGTCCATCCATGTTGTTGCAAATGGTAAGATTTCTTTCTTCTTTATGGCTGCGTAATACTCCATTGTATAAATGTACCACAGTTTCTTAATCCAGTCATCTACCGATGGGCATTTTGGTTGTTTCCATGTCTTAGCTATTGTGTATAGAGCTGCAATAAACATAGGAGTGCATAAAGATTTTTGAATTGAAGTTTGGGTTTCTCCGGATAGATACCTAGGAGTGGAATTACTGGATCATAGGGTAGTTCCATTTTCATATTTTTGAGATACCTCCATACTGTTTTCCATAGTGGCTGCACCAATCTGCAATCCCACCAATAGTGCACAAGCGTTCCCTTTTCTCCACATCCGCGCCAGCACTTGTTGTTTGTTGATTTATTGATGATAGCCATTTTGACTGGGGTGAGGTGGTATCTCATTGTGGTTTTTATTTGCATTTCTCTGATGGTTAGTGAGGTTGAGCATTTCTTCATATGTCTGTTTGCATCTGTATGTCCTTTTTAGAAAAATGTCTCTTCAAGTCCTCTGCCCATTTTTTAATGGATCGTTTGTTTTTTTGGAGTTGAGTTGAGTGAGTTTTTCATAGATTTGTGATATTAATCCCTTATCAGATATATCATTGGAATATCTTTTCCCATTCAGTAGGATCCCTTCTTGTTTTATTGATGGTTTCCTTTGCTGTGAAAAAACTTTTTAGTTTGATATAATCCCACATGTTTTTTTTTCTCTTACTTCTCTCGAGCGAGGGTATACATCAGTAAAAATCTTACTCCGGGTAATGTCTGAGAAGTTTTCCTATATTTTCTTCTATGTATTTTATGGTTTCAGATCTTACATTTAAGTCTTTAAGCCATTTTGAATTTATTTTTGTATATGGTGTAAGGAGGTGGTCCAGCTTCATTTTTTTGCATGTGTCTGTCCAGGTTTCCCAGCACCATTTATTGAATAGACTGTCATTACTCCATCGTACATTCTTGCTTCCATTGTCGTAGATTAAATGGCCATATAGGCGTGGATTTATTTCTGGACTCTCTATTCTGTTCCATTGATCTATGTGTCTGTTTTTATGCCAGTACCATGCTGTTTTGATTACTGTAGCCTTGTAGTATAATTTGAAGTCAGGTATTGTTATACCTCCCACTTTGTTCTTATTTCTCAAGATTGCCTTTGCTATTCGGGGTCTTTTATGGTCGCATATAAATTTTAGGATTATATGTTCTATTTCTGTGAAAAACGACGTTGGCAGTTTGATAGGAATTGCATTGAATATGTATATTGCCTTAGGCAGTATGGACATTTTAACTAGATTAATTCTTCCTATCCATGAACATGATATGTGTTTCCATCTATTTATATCTTCCTTCATTCCTTTCTTCAGTGTCTTATAATTTTCTGAGTACAGATCTTTTACTTC